>NW_020955400.1:882077-978386 GCF_003031625.1 Empidonax traillii | reverse complement strand
CTACTGTTGAGTCCCCTGAGCATTTCCTCTCTGTGGGAGTTTAACAGGAATAGTTTCCTGTGCAAAACAACCCACTACAGCTGTCTGTTAACACTTACTATAAAAGTGACTGTTTGCCTTCAGTCATGCTGAAATATGCTAGCCTTTTAAAATGAAATATTCTGAAACCAGATGCATTTACATACGTTAGCTGAAGCTGCCTAATTAGCTTAATTAATTAGCATAATTAGCTAGAGCTTCATTGTTCTGTAGAGTTAGACTGCTGGGTGAGCCTTTAGGTTCAAAAATTGTATTTGAAGTACCTGGGCTAAACTAGTGTAGAGAGGGATGATCTAACTATTTATTAATCTTGGAAGTAGTAAAAGATTATATGGAAATTACTGAAGGTACAGATGGGTTTAGTCTGTATGTATAAAAGAGACTTATTAATCTGCTAGGATGTAGAGTTTTTTCACCAGAAGACTTAAATGAACTTTATATGAACAATTTTTCTTGTGGCAAATACAAATCATGAACTGTGTTGCAGTGACTGTATATGAGATTGGAGTGTAACTTGTTGGGATTGTTTAATACAAATTATCATCAAAAGGTCCAGTCACTTTTATCAGCTTTATAGAATATCAATTCCATATAGGTTGTGTGGCAGCTTTTTAGGAGCTGCAAATGGCATTCAGGACACTGAAGATCACAAGGAGGGGAAGCTGCCACATTCACCACTGTTACAGATGTCTGGGTAGTCTCAGTTTGGTGATAGTTAGACCAGCATCTTCTCTCTGATGCCTGAAAGCAGCATACCTGATGCAGTTGGAGTGCTTGCACCTGCAGCCTGAGGCTGTGCTGAGCTTCCACGCCCTTTCACGCAAACACAGGTGCAATACAGGTAGGCAGTGTGCTGCCATGAACACGTGAGTACATGCTGACCTCAGACTGTCCAAGGGATTGGTGCATTTTTCTAGGTCAGGTTTCTTCTGTAGGGGTATAGGTGTATTCTGTCTGTGTGCCTACATGGTGACAGGATATGGGGTTGGGGTTTTTGCTTGACTGCTAACAAAACTTGAGGGGCAGAATTTGTTCCTGATGTCACACAAAACTTTCGTGGAGTCAGTGCGGAGTTGAATCTGCTATGTTTTGTCTTGTGTGGTTTTTCCCATAATAAAACCATAGCAGCAAGATGAATAATATGCAGTAAAACAAATGTACATTTATATTGGAGATACTGTAAATTTTAAGACATGATGTGTGGCAAATAATACTGTCACAAGATGGATTTATGGAGACTTTGGGAAAATTGAAGTTCCTAATTATTTGCTTTTGGACTAATTTTTTAATTCTTCTGGATGTAGTAGCAGAATGCATCACAGCCATACCTTCTTCTGTTTGTTACTGAATCAGAATTTTCATTTCTTTGTCCTAGAATGACTTCTGTAGTAGACTTTTACATTCAATTTATGTGATGAAGTGTGAGAAAGAGGATAGCTCATTCCCTTTTACTAGTTTCCCTCTTAATACATTGCAAATGATCTGCTTGAACATTTTATGAGGTTTTATTGTATGTTTCTCAGCATGCAGTACCAAAGCATGCAATGCACTACTCCAGGAACCAAAATACTGAGGCTTATATGGTAAAGATGTGAAAGGGAGGTAAGTCATTGTGTTATGCTTTTGTTTACATACAAGTCCTAAAGTATTATTAAAATAGGGAAATTGAGCAATAAAGAGAAAGTGTGAAATGGCAGCAGCTGGCATGGACTTGCATAATTCCAAGTGTGATGTTGTGATCATAGTAATTGTCTACATTATTCATGCCTGGTGCATTGGTTCCTAAAGCAGTAGTGCTGTCATTCATCTGTGAAGCAGTGTGTAGCAGACACTTTATTTCAGTGATTGGCCTAAACATAATTGTAAAAGGTGCAATTTTAGAGGCTCAGTTGGATTCAGACACTTGTGACTGATCAGTCCTAGAACCAAGCTAAGCTTCAATACTGAATTTATTAATTCTAAATTGTGCCTATTGTAAATAAATTGAAATGTTGTTTTGCCATGTGTTTCCTTCACCAGCACCCCTCGTTTCAGAAAACCTTGTAGATAAATGATGAGTTTATATTAGGGGCCATATGGATGGAGAAGTAGTGTTGAAAGCCAGATTAATTTATTACAATCAGCTTGTTCCTGGAACAGGTGAGGTAAATCATTAGTTGCCAAGGACATCTCATGAGTGTGAAGAGAGGCAATATATTACCTGAGGAAAAAGAAGGCCAAAACTTTATTATTCTCTTGTCCTAAGTGTAAATAAGGAGACTGGTACAAACAGGATACTTTTACAAGTACTAGGGAAGATGTTGTGTTGAGTTTATTCTTGTGGAAAATGTATATTGCTGTGAGCAGCTATGTTATTTGCCTTGCTAGTTGTCTTAGATATACAGATGAATTCTTTGGAGTTTACATCCTGTGTTTCTTCTTTAGGCAGAGTTTTCTGCATCTGAGTATAATCCTAGAACTTCAGAATCCCACGACTTCCTTTGTCCAAATTTTAAAACCAGTTGTTATACTTAATTGGATAGTGGAGCTGGTTGCATTTTTTTCTGACAATGTTTTAATGATTTAATGAAGCAGTATTTTTATTAAGTATATGCAATTTGATACTACAGCATTTTGTTTCATATTTCAGTTTTTCACAGTAAAGAACAACAGTTTTTAAAAAATGGTTTAAATGGTCAATCTTGACTAGAGTATTTAATGTACAGACTTATTTAAATAGAAGTTATGTTTTAGGGTTTGTTTTGTCTTTACTCCCTAGGGAAATGGTGAGATTTTTTTCTGGAAAATGGAAGTGATAGGCTTTTTTTTTTTTTTTTTTCATTGAAATAAAAAATTAGTGTTGATGGGAGGCTTGCAAGTAAGGAATGTGTAAAACATTTCTTTGTTTTACTGAGAAGCTATTTCTTCATCTAACCTTTTTATGCCAGATTATACTGTTCTCATTTTCCCTTTACATGTGCAGGTGAAGCAAAGGACAGCAATAAGACAAAGTTTTTTTAACCTTTCGGTTGCAAGTTCAACTTTGTCTTCTGTCATTATTGGTAGATAGGGTCACAGTTGAGGAACTCTGTGACTGGGATCTCAGAGAAATTGTCAGTAACTTTTATCTGTATTAAAAAAAAAAAAAAACCCACAGAAAAAAAACCACAAAAAAACCAAAACAAAACCCACTTCTCTTCACAACGCTATCCATCGTTCTTTTGTACTAGGATGGACTGAGTTTAAAAATGTACCTTGCTTGTCTACATTGTCTCTTTTCCTGGATAAATAGATTGTTTTAAAAACTGCAAACCTAACATCTTTTCTAGGTACTATACTAAATTCATTATTATAAAGGATTTTTATAAGAACTTATTATTATAAAGGGCTTTTTATAAAGCCCTTTACTTTTTCAGTTGTGAAAATTTGCTTATGACTCTTACATTAAAATATATCAGTAGATATGATTTTCCAACAGCACATTATTTCTAAAATTTCATGAAGAGGAATCACTTCTGAAGTGATTTACAAGTGTGTAGTAAGCATGCTGATTGGTTTAACTATTTTTAGGGATGAAGCAGAGCACAGAAAGCTACAGATCTGTGCTGAGAAATCCTTGAGTTCTTGTTCTTGTATGCTAAGGGAATAAGGACAAGTGAGGGAAGAAAGCTGGGTTATGATGAAAGCAGTAGTGTTCAGTTACCCTTGATTATGTTTAGTTTGGCAGTGTTGCAAGTGTAGAATCATGATGAGATACATACTCTTTTCCTCTTTCTGTTGTGTAATGTGTATGTATATGTTTTCTTTGGAACTGATAGAGAAAAGTAAATGTCATAGGATACACTGTGCGTACTGGTGTTTAAGTGTACTCTCCTCTCCCTGTAAAGCATATTACTATGTTACTCAAGATGAGAATAAGTTGTTAGAAGTTTTTCAAGTGCTGTGTGCTTTTACTATGTTTTCACTGTAAAGAATTGCATATACTTGTGGGGGAGTGGGTGGGTGGGTTTTTTTGAGTATTTTATTATGGGTATTTTACAGAATACAAAATGAGGCAGATGTTTGAACAGATGTCACAGGGGGCCTCTGGAAGGAATGACTGTTCCATTCACCAGGGGAAAGAAAACTACAGAAAGCGGGGAAAGCTAGAGTTGTGTAGCCTGAGGTCCAGTGAGCTGAGTCACTCATAGATTTCGAGATTGCAGCTGTTAATGGTGAAAACATTCTACTTATTATTCTAGTGTCAGGATGCAAATTTAGAAACCTTCATCACAAACAGTATTTCTCATTTGGCTGTTATGAAACTGCAAGGATTTTGGTGACCCATTGTAAGCTCTTATGTAAAGTGCTCCATCTCTGTGAGGAGTGTCAGAAGGAGATTCCTCTGCCCTGTGAGGAAAAAGCTGTGGCCAGTGCAGATATGTGCTTCTCGGAGAAGCTGACAGAAGGAAATCAGGCGTACTGGTCTGGAAGTGGTTTTTGGGTTGGAGAAAACGCTGAAGTGAAGGAAGGATGAAGAAGAAAAATTAAAAGTAACTTCACAAAAAATGTAGAGTGGGATATTAATTTTAGACTTTTGCTTCAAAGTTAAGTGGTACCAGTTGCAGTGGTTAGTCAGCTCTACATTCAGACTAATTTAATTTCACAGCAAGGAAGATTTTTAGCAACCTCCACATCCTGTCGAGCAGTGCCTTGCTCAGGAAACAGCTTTCCTATCACCCTTCTGCCTATTTCTTTAAATCAAAATGCCTTTCCTAGCTCTAATAACCAAAACAAGACAAAAAATAAATAAACAAACTTGGAGTTAACTGAGTTGCCCATCACCTGATTTTATCTTTATTCCACAATGTCTTTCACACAGTATGTGGATATTGGCTCTAACAGTCCTGAGTCAGCATAGGTCTTTGTAAGGTGTTAGTGCTGTGAATGTGATCTGCTATATTTTGTAGATGCAGTTTTGTAGAAGAATGTCATCTTGCTAATGAATAAAAACATATATTAAGAAGAAAAAGAAAGATCATTTCATTTGGGAATAAAAGCTTTTGTCAGTGAGGCCTTGTAGCCTCCAAACATCTGAACCTTCTGTCTGAATGACACAAAGCTACAGGGAAGATAGTGATATGTCTTGAGAGTCCAGAAAACCTTTCGAAATGCAAAACAAGCCTTTGTCTTTTTAATTACCCGAAGTGGGCTGTTGAAAGGAGTTGGATGATGAAGAGGGCAAAGGGCAGCTCATGATTTCTCAGAGTTGAACTTGCCTAAATCTGCAGAGGCAGGAAACATAGTTTTCTGGTGCATTAAAGGCACCAAGCTGTCAGTCAGATGTTTGAGCCAGCTCAGTTGAGAGAGCGCACATGCCTTGGTTGTTTACACAGAAATCCTATGACTGCTGGACAAACGCTTTCACAGCCACTGTTGGCAGCACTTAACACAGTGGCATGTTGCTTTGATTTCCGTCATCCTTCCAGGTTTGGACTTACTTTCCCATGTCATCACAAATTGGCTCAGAGGGATAAAGAGCACCCTAGGCGTTTAAGTATTTCAGAACTAAAATTTATGTCTGGTGTTTTACCTGGGAATAGCTGTGTGTATCTACTCATTTAATCTGTGAGTTAATAATCCTAAAAATAAATTATATAATGGGAATGTTTAGTACAGAAATAGAATGATTTCCTATAAATCCATTCTTTCCTCTGCTACATGCTACAATATGAAGTACAGCCATCATCCTGTTTTAGGGGGAAAGGGCAAGAGGAAGAAAGAGATTAGAATTTTAAGGGGATTTAAGAATTCCTGACAAAGTAGTTTTTACCTCATGCTTTTCCAAAACAGAGAAACACAAAATGAAGGGGAGAGAAAAACAAACAGAGCAAAACAAAACCCAGAAACCTGGAGTTGCAAGAATGTAAGAGGTGTTTCACTAGGTTGTGTGGGGTTTTCGTCTGGGGTTTGTTTTCATATGGGATTTGAGGAGCATCATTTGACTCTGGGCAGTACAGAGCTGCAAGAACAGCACCAAATGTATGGGTGTAGAAAACACTAAACAACTCTAACATGAGAAGTGGTGGAGAACCTGGGACCATCCTGGGCTACCATCCCAGAACAGCATGATGTCCTACAGAGAGATGACATCAAATGGAAAACTGTAATTTGCTGAGAGGGAAAAAAGTACCCTAAGGTGGCAACAGTCATTAATCCCTTATGATACCACATATTATTATGGCTTAAGTGTCGCAGCATTGGAGTAATATAGTATTTTGGTGCAAGTATTGTGAAATATTTACTTGGATTACCTACTACCTAAATGGAAATAAATGGTCTGCCAAATTTGTAGTTGTGAAAAAGCTACTGGCTGGAATTACATTCAGGAAGTTATCTTCTGTTCCTTTTCACTCTATCATTTAGTAGCTCCTGAAAAAGAGAATAGCTTTGCTGATTCAGGGGCTTTGGAGATACTATTTTCCCTATGTACTGTGAATATCATTACTTGTACTTTCAGCAGCAAGATGATGTGCAGATGTAGAGATTGAAAGTGTAGAAGTAGAGGACTCCAGTGGCTTTAATACTGTCCACAGTTGAATAGAAGTAAATCCAGAGCAATTGAATTTAAATGTAATAGTTGCTTCAGAACTTTTTTTTTTTTTGCAATACCTTTTTTCTCCCATTTTTTTCTTTATTTTTATTGCTACTTATTTATCAAGAATCATGTAACTCGAGACTATGAAAAAGGGAATTATGACTCAAAAGTTGTATATTAGTGACTCTTATTTGAATATCTGCTTAATTCCTAAAAGCCAACCTGTTGTGATAACAGTTTTTTTTGTTGGTGCTTTTGGGATTTCATGTTTGCTTGGTTCTTTTAAATAATGCACAGTGTATGTAAGGGCAAAGACAGTCTCTTACATGGTGAGGATTTATCCAAAAGAAATTTTGTCTTTATTATACTGATATAATACATTTTCTTGATTTGATTTATAAGATCCAGTATAAGGTACTCCATAATGCAGCACACTGCAGAGCCATGCACCTTGAGAACGAGAAATGAAAGCATTAAAAAATCATAATTGTTACTTTTTATCATACTTTTCAACATATCCATGCATTTGTGATCTAAAGGTGGAGCAGTCAGTGAAAGTGTATTTATACTTGATGTTCACATTAAATAAATCCTGAGCACTGTGGAGGTGTCAATGTGCTTGTTATGGTGCAGTTTTACTTATTTTTCATTGACATACCTTGACATAAAGTCCCATGGAAAGATATGGGACTTGTGAGATAAGAATCTGTTGGAGAGCATTCTTTGCAAAGCTTTATTTATTGAACATCATGAGGTAGTTGTTAAATATGTAGGATGCAGTATGTATAAAGAAGTGAAAACAGGAAGATATGTATTACTTCATAGCAGAGCCAGACTTGTTGCCCAGAAAAGAGTCAGAGAATTCAGGCCATGGGGTAGATGAAGTGAACGGGGAGGGGAAGGATGTTATCCTTATGACTTCTTGATGGTATTTCAATTCCACTCTCTGTAGTCTGTTTGAGAACCAGAGACTGTTTCATGCCAATGAGTACAAATATGTTCCTATAAAAGAGAAAAAAGCAGGAGGGTGTGGGGGGGAAGTATCACATATGTGGGTATGTCTAATAGACAGCTCTAAATGGTTGTGAACAGCACTGTGAAATCATTACATGCTCATTCCAGAAACCCTTGGTTCTGTTCTCAGGAATAGGAGTGCTGGTTCAGCATTACACATAATTTAACCCAGTTCTGGGCAGTGGAAATTCTTTGCTGCAGAGGCCTGCACAGAAACCTGACTTGGTTCTCACCTTCATTCTTCTCAGCATAAAGGATTCTGCAGTGAATCTTTCTCTTGTGCTGGATGGGGTGAGGAGATGTCGTGCTTTTTCCATCTCAGGAGAGGCACATACTGGAGGCTTTGATGCTATGTTCACGTTGGTGGTACTTGTCCTCTTGATAGTGATTCTTAATTACTTCAACTCCTTCCTGACTAGTTTCAGGGCACTACCATCCATAGATCTTAAGGACAGTGCAGCAACCCTTTAGTTGCTCTTCCAGGCCACTACAGCTGTGTTATCACTGTATTATAATCAATTATTTTTTGTCTGTTATTTTTGCTTTTGTGCTTTTTAAGATTTTTAACAAACTACAAAGAACACATTACTAAAAAGTGGAAGCTCATTGGATTGTCACTGAACCATATGCCTCAAGAAAAAAAAAGTGCTGATAGTACTTCTGACATTGTTGTAGAAATTGGCAACATGCTTATATTCTCCGTGTGTTCTTGACAGAAAAGGCGGGCTGACTTTGGCATTTATATTTTGACACTTTAAATTATTTGGCTAACATGCATATTGAAAAAAACGTAAAAGCCCACAAATAACAACAAAAAAACCCTCAAACCCTATTTGTGCCACTGCTAGTATCCAAACAAAGAAGTGAAAATCGCATTTAAATATACTGGTGTCACAAGACTTCCATTATAGTCAAGTACAGGTATAAAACTCGTTGTCCCAGATCTCCCTCTTCCCACTCCAATCTTCAATTTTGTGTTTCCATATTGTTCTGTCTCTTAATTTTTTTATTTTATGTGACCATGATTTTCCCCCAGATAAACACATTTTCCTTTTTTTTTTTTTTTTTTTTTTTTTTTTTTTTTTTTTTTTTTTTTTTTTTTTTTTTTTTTTTTTTTTTTGCATGTTCTATCATAAAAATTAGCCTCTCTTAAAACAAATACACATTTGTTGGATTGGTGAATTGGGTTTTATTGCACTTTGCTACTCTCAATACAGCATAATGATGCAGACAATTTAAGGAGAGAGCATTTTAGTAATAATTAGTTTCAGCTACAAGGGGTATTCCAGTAGCTTCAGCTGCAGCAGTAACTATATTTTCTATATATGTTTAAGGTCATTACAGAAATCATTTCTGATGGTAGCAAGGGCATTTAGCTTTACCTTTAATGTACTGACTGACAGATCACCTGTTATCTGCTGATGGTGACCATTTACTAAAGACCGAATGCACTTATGCTTCAAAATAGCTAGAGGTCAAATCTTCTCTGCTGCTAAATCAGTTGAAGAGGGTGAAAAAGGTATTTTAATTGATTTAATCTATACCAGTTTGAATTATCTATTTTTTAAAATGTCAAAATGCAAAAAAATGGAAGGAGAGAAAGCTAGAGGACCTTAGAGGGGCTGCTTAAGTCATCAACAGCAATCTTGTGTTATTTGCTTAATTTTAATAGTTTGGTTCAATACATGTTCCTTTAAATTACTTTTCTGTTCAAAAAGGCTCTTCCACGCTCAGAAAATAATCTACTTTTAGTTGATGTTTGCAATTTAAACATACGATTTTTTAAGTGTTATGTTAGGGAATTTTTCTGTGTTTGTCAGGTAAACAGAATCATTGACTATATGGGATACTTTCTTAAATAGGCATCAGGAGGAAAGAGTGTCAAATGCAGGAGAAAAAGTTATGTGAAAAAGTCACATTATAAGTTATGGATAAAGATTATTTCTAAAAATGCAGTATAGGTGATTTATTTTTAACCTGTTGATCCCAGTTGGTTCATCTTCCTTCAGACACTTCAGTTATTAATGTAATGCAAACAATAAATCATTCAGATTCTCTTTACACTTGTCAAACACGTTTCTGTACTGTCTGTTTTGGCAGCAGCAGTGATGAAATATACTTATTGACTGCAGTCACCGCAATCCAAATAGACATATGTCTTTCCCTAACACCATGTAATAGGAATTTGTGGGTTTTATCCCTGAAATAAATCTGCCTAGAAAAATTTTCCTACCATAGGCTTTAATGTTTGGTTTTGTCTGGAGTGATTTTGTTAACTTTCGGAATGCTTATAGAAGGCAGGAAGGCAGGTTCCCATAACACAACATTCCTTTGAACGTATTTTGCTAGATTTTCTTAAAATTTTTTAAATTAAATTCTTTTGTTCTTTTTCTATCAGTATAAAAATCATTTACTGTTTTTATAAATATGGTATATAAGAAGCTTGAAATAATGTATTTTTCCCCTTCATTCCACTGCATGACCCATCTCATTTTCTTCGATTCATTCTTTTTTCCAGGTTAGCCAGAGGGCTTCTTTGTTTGCTTGTAGTTGTTCTGAGAAGTGTGAAAGTTGTTAAATCAAGTCAACAATTAGTTTTAATGGGGAAGTCCTCAGTATTGTGGCTTCTATTCTGCTACCTGTATCTTTATCTTGTATGAAATAATCATTATATAAAATAAATAATTAGGAAAATGTTAGGAAAAGGTATTTGTTGGTAGAACAGTGGATGGATGCCTTTGTCTCAGACTGTAGAGTTGTTTACTCTTTTTTTCCTCCCTCTTGCTTTCTTCTTAACCCTAATTATGTCATTGTACAGGGAAGCTTTGCTGAATTCAGCAGGGAACAGGAAGTACTCTAAAGTTTTCTAATCTATAATTTGATTATTAGTATGTTCTTTGAGGAGGTGAGCGACATGTAAGGGTGGAGAGCAGGTGGATGCCCAAAGGAGGCTGTGACCCCACAGCAGGTCTACACTGGCACAGGCTCCTGGGGGGACCTATTATCATGTGAATCCCACTTCTTGAGAAGGTTTGCTGGCAGGATTTGTGCCCCTTTGGGGGACCCGTGCTGGATCACTGTTCCTGAAGGAACAAACCCCATGGAAGGGCCACACACCGGAGCAGTCTGTGAGGAACTGCAGCCTGTGGGAGGATTCACATTGGAGAAGTTAATGGAGTACTGTCTTCTGGGGGAGGGACTCCAAGCTGGATCAGGGGAATGTGAGGAATCCTCCCTGTGAGGAAGAAGGAGTGGCAGAGACAGCATGTGATAAACTGACCACAGTCCCAGTTCCCTGTCCCACTGCACTACTGGTGGGAGGAGGTAGAGAAATCAGGAGTGAAACTCATCCTAAGAAGAGAGAGATGAGGAGAAGGTGTTTTCAAGATTGGGTTTTATTTCTCATTATCCTTCTCTGATCTGATTGGTAATCAACTAAACTAATTTCCCCAAGTTGCGTTTGTTTTGTCTGTAACAATAACTGATGAGTGACCTCTCCCTGTTCTTACCTTGACTCACGAGTGGCTTTGGTTGGGCACCTGGTGTCCAGAAATGGTCAACCCACCACAGTCTTTCTATCCCATCTTTACCTAAGCAGTTTCTGAAGGTTTCTCTAAGTACTTCTCCCACTCTCTACTCAGTTCTCGTTCTGCATCTTGCATTTTTGCTGAGGTGTGGTGTGTTTTGGAAGCACTGGGCTTATGCTACACACAAGTGTGCAGCTACTTGGTAGGACAGAAGTTAGTGGCAAGTATCCGCTGAACTTATTCGATCAATATTCTGTTAAGAAACTTCTTATTTATCATGCAACTGCATTGTAGGCATTTGTGAGAGAAAATACTGGTTTTGATAGTAATATTCAAGCATTACATTGCGGGTAAAATAAGCACCCTGATCAAATTCTATGTATTTATGTCATAGTTTCACTTGAGTTATGGATTTCTTTCCTGATGTCATGTAGTCTGTTACAATAATCTGACACACATTCATGAAGAGATTTATTTGACTCAGAGGAAGTTGTGCATAAAATGATGCTGTAGATTTTTTAAAACATCCTTGGTATCTCTTCCTCATTGAGATTCTATAAGGCACTCTGTGAATTTTTATTTAAGTAAGCAGCTTTTATAAATTGATGTAGCGTGGTTTCTTTCAGTCTGGGACTTTGCCAATGCCCCTCCATTTCCAAAAATAAACAGCATGCAAAGACCTAAAAAGCTAAAGACTTTATAAATGCAGGAAGAGAATACTATGTCTGCAGAAACAAGCACTCAGAACAGATAAAATTCCAACTTGGGGCTACCAGTGAAATTTTACGTTCTTTACCCTTTTTCCTCTCCTTCCCTGTCTATGCTCTTTCATAATTAATTTTTTTCCAACTGGTTGTAAACTTTACCACATGGGATATTTTATGTGCAAAATATTACTTTTTCCTCACTATGTCCCTAGTACTATTTTAATTAAGTTATATTTAATGCAAAAGGTCTCATTTATCTGTGGCTTTTTAAGGTGGATGTCAGTGAGACATGTTTGTGCTTCACAAATGTCAGTAATTTATTCCTTGATGTCCTACCTCCATTATGCATTTGATAACTTAGGCACAAAGGAGGAAAAGCAGTATCAGAATTTTGAGCATATTTAGTATTATACAGACATACTGTCAGATTCAGCTATGTTGACAGGACATGCTGCAATTAGGTCTTTACCTCGTTATTAGACAGAACTCTAAGCTGGCTGCCACACATTGTAGATGATTATGGTTTGTATGAAATACCTCATATAATTTCAATATTTCTTTTCTAGAAATGGATGTGTCTATCTTCTTGCTTAGACAAGATAATATTATTGAAAAACACTGCAGCCCTGCCATGGTTTTGCATGGGCTCCTCTTTGCCATTCTGTGTCATTTGCATACTTTGATGATTTTAAATTAAGTAATATTCATAGGCTGCCTCGGGTTTTATGCAGCCCCACACAAGCTTGGTGTTTATTATTGTTTTACTCAAATTGCCATGTTGATGCCATACTTCAGAATCAAGAAATAGGTAAGTTATTTTTAATAGCATTTCTCCAGTGGTATTTACATTATATACCAGAAAAATCACAGCTTTTAGATTTGCTCTGAATGTTCCTATGGCACATGCAGTCTTGTGTATCAGTAGTTAGCTAACATGCTCTAGAAATGTGAAGTTAATCATGCAGATGGGAATTTAGGAAGTCAGAATTTTCTCAGCTCTATGGGTTGATGATGATTTTCTTTAGGACTAATTAGTAGGGTTATTAATCCAAACAATTAAATTCTCTTCTAACACTACAGCTGTCTAATTAATGAATCTATTAATTAATCAGTAGGTTCTCCAGATGTCTAGTGAGATATTGTCCCTTGAGCAGCAATATTAGTTGTTGAATTTTTGTAAACCAAGAACTAGAATCATTTGTTTGGTTGTGTATTAAACAGGAGCCAGATACATTGAAGTGCAAGAGTTGTATCTTTTCCTCTGAGTAGAAATCTCTTTTTGTTGGCCGTTTTTCACCTGACATACTTTTAAATAGATAATGTCTGATTAAAATGTGAGGGGATGTTATTCAAATGCCTCCTGTCCAGTGACCCAGAAAAAACTCTTGCAGAAATGAATGTTACCATACAAACGTGCAAATAGCTTAATTGCTTTCAGTTTCAAAAACCTATTTATTTGTGCCATTAAGTCATGATCTTACCACAGTGTTCTTATTTGTGGCATGCTGCCTTGCAGGGCAGCTTGAAAACAGGCTGTCATTAAGGTCAAGTCTGGCAAAGTCATACTATCTGGTTTAATTTGATGGATATAATTTATTAGACAGGAATGGGAAATGTTTTGACCGCACACTATGTGCACAGGTTTGAGCAATTAAAAAAAAAAAAATTTTCTCTGCCTACTGTAATATATCAGATATACTGTGCATGTTGTGCTGGTCTGCTTGGTTTGTAATTTCTTTTGGAAAAAGTGGATTTTTCAAAGATAAAACTTGATATTTGGCGTCCTTTGTTTTACAACTAAAACTGTTCTCAGTTTATTCACTAATGAAATCTTAGTCATCTAAAAGTAATGAAACTGATGTTCATGCTTCCTTCTCTGCTCTGTAGAAGCAAAGGTATAAGTGACCTCATCGGTTCTAATTATTGTACAGCAGGCTAGAATGTAATTGCTAGGCTACCATGTCTGCATTTTTGTTAGCACATTGTCTTCCTCGGAGACAAGGACTTGCTTTATTTCTCTTCTCCCTCCTTCCTCTTAAAATTCTCTTCCTTTTAATATATCAGGTACAAGAGAAAGTAGGGAGGAGGAATTTAAGCCTCAAGAAAATTGTATTAATTTGAATTGCAATCCTGTAATGCAAACCATACCTCTTCTATTCCTGTGTTGGTGTGCATGAGACTCCAAAACTTGCCAGCCCACAGCTGCCAGTGTTGCTGTATTATTGGAACATGTGCAGAGTTGGCTGCTTTTCCAAGTGCCGTGCAGCCATGCTGCTGTGCTGTGAAAGGACAGTGTCAGAGGAGCCGAGGGCATATGTTCTCAATTGGGGTTTGTCCGTAGTGACGTTTTGCTGGAGGCTTCTGCTGTTTGGGAAAGGTGACAGGCTGGGTTTTGCCAGCTGGCATCAAACGTACGCAAAGTATTGGGAACAAGAAACAACTGCTTTGAATTAAACTCTGAAGGAGTTCAGACCTTAGCAAAACTGACTTTACATAGGAAACACCTTGCTCAGGTTCTTTCAGCTTCTGTCCATTTTATTTAGTGTTAACAGGGATATTTTAGGGAGGTTTGAGATTGCATTGGCTTGATTTCCAGCTGAGTTCTGGGAACTGAAGACTGAGCAGGGGTATAATTCTGTTTCTAGCTATAGGCTGAGCTAGAGATAACTGTTAAGTATTCATCGCCTGGACTATGTTGTGCAGAAACCTGCAGTTGCACTATATCAATTGCTGTCTGCATGTGGCTAACCAAGCAAACAGGACTATGTGAAAAATAGAAAGAATGCGGAACAACCAAGGAAATAAATCCTGAATCTATTAAAGGAAGAAAATAGAAAACCTAGCGCTATAAAACTCCTCTGAATTTGGAAGAACCTTAGTCAGCTCCAAGGGCAAAAGCTTTATTTAGCTCATCTTTAAGAATTCTCAGTGTTCATGTTCCTCTAAATACTTGTGCTGGGATTTAAAAGACAAACCTGACCTATTATTAATTGAAAACCTTTCAGTAGCAGCTGAACAGGTAGTAGTTTGGTGTTTGATATTTCTTTTCTTCTCACTTACCTAGTATCATTGTATTCCTATAACTGAAAATAAGTATTTAACCCCCCCAATGAATATCTTCTCCCCCTCCTTCCAAAAACAAAACAAAACAAACCACCTTGAGAACAAAACAGTAACTATGCAAGAATTTACTAGAAAAGAGTAACAAACACCACCATCATTTGTTTTAGGGGTAGAGAGCTTTGTATAGTTGC
This sequence comes from Empidonax traillii, assembly GCF_003031625.1. Classification (NCBI taxonomy): domain Eukaryota; kingdom Metazoa; phylum Chordata; class Aves; order Passeriformes; family Tyrannidae; genus Empidonax; species Empidonax traillii. The sequence continues at coordinate 963,289 of NW_020955400.1, read as the reverse complement.
ATCTTAAATATTTTCTCTGACTAAAGAATCTTTGGAATCTGGCTAATCAGAAACTGGAAAACGGTTTCTGTCTCTCTCACACGTGCTCACTCACCTCCTTGGTTTCCTCTTTTTTTTTTTTCTTCTAAGCTCAATTCATTACCTCATTTTAAGATATCACTGTCGCTTCTATTACATTAGACCTTATATGTACTGTGGATTTAAGGCAACAGTACTAAGAATTGTTTGACTAGTAAAGTAAAATGAAAAACTCACTGTTTGCCTATTTTTATCTTGAATTTCCACTGTGTCATAGAGGTTTTCACTCTGTGGTTCACAAGTTATTGGTGGTCTGGAAAATATGTGGCAAGTATTTGATCCTTAGAGAGCAAGCTAATCATATGGTTTTAACTGTTCTCTTCATTTTCAATTTTCAAATTGCATTAAAAGGAAGACAAAACCACATTGCCAATATTGCTCTCTTATGTAAGCAATTTATATAGTCATTGGAAAGATATTGTATGGCTTGTGAATGGAAAAGGCAAGTTGTGCCTTCCTATGAAAGGAAAGATACATGTTTAAGAAATGTAAGACTACGTTAAGATATAGTCTGCAGCATAAAAGTATTTGAAAAATCCTGCTATCCAACCTAGGCCTCAGTGTGTTCATGGATTCAAATTCATGGAGCAGTGCAGTCCAAAACCTGCATCTAGAAGTTTTCAGAGACAGAATTAAGATCTGCTGATCTATGAGACAGTTTGTAGCATGTGATTGTGTTTTGTGCCTTTGAAATCGTTTCCTGGCAGTGAAAGCAAAAGGTCTGTTTTTTAGTCTTGACTCCATTAATGTCTTGATTTGACCCTTTCTGTGTCCTAACCAAAGCTATATTTATAATACTTACTTCAACCTCTTTTGTCTAGTTTAAAAACAAAAACAAAAACCCAAACAAACGAAAAAAAAAGGTGGCATTACATAACTATTCTTTCAATATTAATTTGCACCTTACACTAGTATAAGAAAGACTACTTTATTAGACAGAACCATTTCCCAATCCTGTTTATATCTATTTTCTACTACAGATTTTTACATTAAGTACTGAAGGAATACAGTTTTATTATTTCCAAAACTTAATGAGAAACTTCATTCTAGGATGGAGGAAGTAGCAAATTTGTTGCAGTGAGCTCCATTTTTGTCTGGGGCTGAGAACTCTCTGAAGAGCCCATGTTAAAAGCATATCTCAAAGGTGAGATTATTTCAAGAAATGGTTGTCTTTACCTTCCTACCAAACTCTTCTGTGTGCTTGAATTTTTCATTACCCTGCTCCGTTTCATTCCTTTGACATTAGCTATTTGTAGTGTTTAGATACACTTTTACTGCATCAGGATTGTCTCCGGTATTGTAGATTCTTGCTGCATGAATAACAGGCTGGGAGACGGTGATGTGCCAGCCAAATTCCAAGCAGGCATAAATTAATTCCGAAGTAGGTTTCACAAAAATGGGTTCATACCTTTGGTCCTGTTTGTTCAAAGAATAGGACAGCGTGGAGGCTATGCTATGTTTGTCAAAGATAGGTATTTAAAGGCAATTCAGTTTGAACCTTTTGGGTTTTGATTTATGTGCTAGGGGTCTTTGAAATATGAATCATTTTTTGTTCTTCCAGCCTACCTAAACACAACTCCTGCAATGTCAAGTCAGTTTTGAATGAAAGTGGAAGGGCCCCTTAGTCTCCTGTTTAGGCAGGCTCTCTCAGTATACAGTGCATGATTCTTCAGCACTTTAAATAAACATGCTGTGTCAGGAATACTTGATCAAAGGTAGTCTTCTGATTAGGGCAGGTATGCTTAGTGTCTGCCTTTTCAGAAGTGCTGAGCAACTACAAAGCTCTGAGTCACTTGGTTTTGCAAAGGCTCAGCACCTTTGGAAGTCATACCACTAACAATGACAAAGTTGGAGTATCCAATTAGGTGATCTCATTATAAGTCCAGTTAAATTATAGATGTTAGTGTACTTAGAGATGCAGGTAATCACGTGAATGCATGCTTCCACTGAAATCAATAAATGTTAAATTACTTGGTGCTTCTAAAAATCTAATTAGGCAATGAGACAGCTGAATAACTTTAGAAATCTGATGTATGGGGACATGATTTTATATGTATGGCATCCATTCTGCTAGGAGATTGTGAAAGAAAGCTGAGGAACTAAATGCCCAGTGGATAGGGCATTCAGTGGCTGTCATAAACTACTTTAAAGCCATAGATTGCTGTCTCTTCTTTCAGAAGTTTATAGTCCATATACAGGAAGAGAATAACACGGCATATGGCAGCCCTGAAGCCCAGCAAAATGTTTATAGTATGCAACACTCTATTGTCCTTGGCAGAGAGGCCTAAATATTGACCCACTGCCATACTTGCTAACCATTCTTAACCATATTCTCTTCTCAGATATGTTCATGCAATGCCACCAAATTCAGTGGATGCAACCTAATAAACATAAAAAGGAGCAATATCTGGAAAACCAGCAATTCTTTAGAGTCAATTTATTTTCATTATCAGCATATTTCATCGAATTTTCTTTTTCTCCTGATCTTTGTGAAATGTAAGAACATAATATTTTCTATTTCTTGTTTATAAGAAAGAGTTATAATCTCTTATGGAGGCAAGGGGGACTTTTGGATGATAATCAGAAAGCCTGACTGGGAGAAGTCCAATTATAGTGTTAGTGAGGAGAAGGGTAGATGCTTAGCCAACATGAGTCAGATGAGACAGTACAAAGATACTCAATTTCATTCATCTGACAGATGTTCAAAACCTTATTTCAAAGGCATGCCTAGAAGCCTTCAGCGAATATGAATGTATTAACAATGTTACTATTTTAATTGTTTAAAACATAGAATACATTAAAGCTACCACTTTGCTGTCAGCTCCCCCGTGAACTTTTCCAAATGCCAGCCACAGATAATAGCAAGAATTGTTTCATCAGAATTATCCAAAAAATCAAATTATATCTTAGTTTCACTTCATTGATACAAGTGGCATATAAAAAAGGATTCAAAACTCTATTTAAGATTTCCTTAATTTGTGTGGTGGTTCTCTCACTTTACCTTGACTAGTCATGGCAGCATTTTAAAAATATATTTTTAAGATCTTAAAATGTTAAAGAGACATCTGTAATGAAAATTTCACAATGTGATCAGTTAATAGATTTAGAAAAACATTAGAAGGTGTGGGATGCATTGATTAAAACTTTGAATGTAGAAACTGTTAAAATGAAGGATTGAGTGACAACTTTGTATCATCTGAATATATTTATTGTCTGCTTTTGTGCTAGCAGCAGTAAACAAGCTATACATTTTTACCTAAAAAACATCCGATGAAATGCAGCTAAACTAGTGTATGTTGCTGCAATGCTATTCCCTTTTCTTGGGTCAAGGAGAGAAGTGAGGAAGGGTATGTCTGGGGGCTCTATGGGGATTCTTTCTTCATGGGGAGGAATGTGGGGTTTTTTTGGGAAGTTTTGAAAAAGGACGTTTAGCAGAGCTTTCAGCCTTCAGAGTATTTTAGTTTCCTTTTTGAAGATAAGGGTCTAGGTCAAAAAATATTGTATGTGCTTAGTGGTGATAGCATTTTATAGTGCTGCAAACTGACCTCTGAGAATGGATTGTTCTACATGACTCTTCCCTGTTGTGTGATATTATAATTCAGCGTGTAAAAATCGTTAGTAAATTCCTGTAGTGGCTTTTTTCTCAATATGGCATGTGTTTGGAGGTATAGTAATTTGCAATCGCTTGACTTGAGACATTTTTATATCTCACTGGAATGACTTATAGCAATCAAGACATAATATTCTTGATGGGCCTGAGCATTATATTTATATACATGTGTGTTAGACTTTCTGTTACAACTGAATATATAGTTTTTGTATTTTTAAATTTTTAAACAAAACTGTTACACAGTTTCTGGAAATAAGATGAGGAGAAAAAAAGGTTTACATTTGAAATAATTCCAACAGCTAATAATAATAATTAACTTCATCCACTGAGATCCATAATTGGGAATATTGCCCTGAAATTTAGAAGCAGGTGGCCTTTTTGTCAGGGGTGTCTTTCATTATTTATTTGCCAGATTATAAACTTTTAAAGTCTGCTTGCATGGGCTGAATAGAGACAAAAGGGAGGTATTGAAGAAAGCTAATCTTCTTTGTAGTCAATGGCAGACAACTTCTTCCAGGGCTGATTTAAAGGATCAAAGTTAGGTTCCTGCTGTGTTGCTTTCTTCTTTCATTACTTCTGGAGGAAGTCAAGGGAGAGAAAACTCAGTTGACTGAAGTTAGTCCTGGTGAATTCTTTTAAGGTTTCCTGAATTCTCTGAATTTATGTGTGAACCTTTTAGTTCTGCTAGTGTTGATCGGTCTGTGCACATATTACCTGCCCCTTTCCCAGCCCTGAGATACTTAACATGCTTTAGCCTGGAGCTACATCATTAAAGCTGGATTCATTTTACTGCAGTTGCTGCTCCTGGCTGAAAGAACTAGCATTGAAACTGAAATCATAGCCCCTATCTTGATGTGCTCTTGGTGAACCCTTTGCTGGCCCTAAGGCAATGCTGTGTAAGAAACGGTCAGACAGGAGTGAGCAAAGCAAGAGGAAAGGAGCAGGGCTGAAGATTTTTGGAGGCAGTGGAACAACAGCAATAGGAGGAAAAAGAAATAGTAATCCTGAGAGTTCGTATCTTTTTGTGATACAGGAGAGAACAGGGATTGGAGGAAAAATAAAAACCTTAGCACACCTAAAACACCCCCAATAACCCAAGGAAAACAACCTCCTTGGTTCTTCAAAATGTCACTAAAACCCCTGCTCTTTTATGTTCTCTATTTTTTTCCTATGTTGTTGTCCACTGCTTTTTAATGTCAGATTTCCGTATTTCCTCATTGATACTGAAATATATGAGAGAATGATGCTTTTGTGTGTAAAATGTGCTTTGACATAATTTATCTAGAACTTGACAGGGATTCCATCCTTCATGACTAAAAAGGCGTTAATGAGATGGGTACTTGTCAAGACTGGATTATGGCCATTTTATGTTAGTGAAATAGCAATGGAATGGCTGCTGAAAGCAAATATGAAGCACGCATTTTTGCAATAAATTACTGATTGTTCTTGATAGAGGGAATAAGAAATTGGAATGTTCGGAAAACAAAATATAAATGCTCCTTGATATTTTAAACAGTCATATTATGGTGTTGTCAATGTAACATAAAAAGCTCTACATGAAATGAAGTAATTTCTTTTTAAAGAAGCATAATTCATTTTAGAAAGGAAAAAAATAATATATAGGGGTTATATTTATTAAACCGTAATGCACTGTGGTTTATGTAACATGCAAATAGATTTCTTCAACGTGTACATGGGAATTCTTAATTACCAGCAGATAAACTGGTGATAATTCAGCTAGATACTAAGCATATGGTTGACATTACATGTATAACAATTCTCAGAGCTTAAAAATTTAAGCATACACTAATGATGATTGAATTTCTTACCTATTTAGCTTTTTTGATTTGACAAACTGAAATAGATGGCATCTTGGGGAACCAGACTAAAATCTGATTCCTAAAGACTTACTGTCTTTACATAATGCCTTGTAGACATTGCTTTGCTGTGGAAGTCTCTTCACAGATTTTTATCTTGTAATGTCAAAACAATCAATGGGAAAATAATAATTTCAGGATGCTTCATCTTACTTGTCTTCATTTTGTTAATGAGCTCACGTCTCTACCTCTGGAAGTGTTTAATATGGATATGTGAGGAAAGATGGAGTGCAGTGTCACTGCTGCTTTATGGGACAGTAAGGTTTCAAGAAAATTGTAACTGTGAACACACATATAATCTCAGAAGTATGCAGTGTGAGATAAACATTTCCTGCTCACCATAGATTTGTGTGTCTTCTATCGAGAGATAAAAATCCCAAAGTATTAGGATTTCGCAATTTTGCCCAAACATGTGGAGATGCTTTTAAGGTACTCTGGTCTCTAGAATTAGGATAAGAAAATATTTCTTTCCAACCCTTTTTTTGCTGTTCTTGTCGTGCTGTTGGAGAAAAATATAGGAAAGCAGTTTTAAACACTTTTGATTCCACAATACACATTTTATTTTTTCTCTTGTTTATATATAACAGGCAGTCTTTATCCGTTTTCTTGTCCACTACTGTATCAATTTGTTTTCCTATTTGAAATCTCGTGAAAAAAGTTATAGCTTTAATTCCGATGAATGAGTGTTTCTTGGTTTTGACACTTGATATGAGAATTTTAAAAAGCCTTTCTCAAATTAAAAATTTCTTTTTCAAATGTATAGTAAACTGCAACAAGTAGTAGTTAGGAAGATCCAGCATTGACATTAATAAAGTCTGGTCTTGTGGAAAGCCAGGCAGTCCTCCATTCTGAGTTAGCAACATACTTTTGTTGGCACTTTGGTTTTTGGGTTGTAGCACAGGGATTACAGGATTACACTGTCTACTTGGTTAGTAAATGATTCCTGTCTGGCTGCAAGGCAAGTATGTCACAAAACATACCTAAATTTTAGCTCTTCTTTTTAACTTTTTTGTTTCTTAATGACAATAACTTGGAAAACTACTGCTCCCCTTCTCGTCTATTTTTTCCAACAGAACAGTTTTTTGCCTGATGGCAAATGATTTCTTTTATAAATATCTAAGCATAGATGTCTTCTAACCAATTTATGGGTGTTATATACCAAAATAACCTAATTAGGTTACAGAAAGTGTGATCATCATGTGTACAAACATTATCAAGCACATGATCACTTATTGAGACTTTAACTTCCCCCATTTGGCAATAACATCAGAAAATCTGCCTCCATTTAAGCAGTGCAAAGGGAACTAGCTTGTTTCCTGCTCCCTGGCCAAGCAGCAGTGCTTGGGCGACTGCATGTGTGGTGGTGAGGTGAGTAAGGACTCCTTCACCAAGAGAAAATTTGGTCTGCTGGCTTTTTTCAGCTAAATTAATGCTCAAGCTAATGGGAAGCAACCTGCTCAAGCTATAAAGTAACTGTTGGCAGAAAAGCAAAGCACAGACATTTCCTGTCTTGGTTGGATTGTGCCAGGATGTGAACAACTGCATTTTAGATATGTGTAGAGTAAAATACATTCAGTTTTGCAATGTACATTTTTTTTTTTATTGTAGATGGTAACTTTCAGAGTCTTGGGGGTCTTTTTTTTGTTGGTTTTGGTTTTGTTTTGCAAATTGTTTCTGCTATTATAAGGTTTCTGCAATTAGAGAGAGAGAGACCTCTTTTTCTGGTTTTATGATGCTTGTGTGTTTTACATTTATGTGAAGGACTTTTAAAACAATGAGAATATTTAGGGATTAAAATTCTTCTCTTACTGAGATCAGTAGGAAAAAGTCATGAGCTTGTCTTGGAAGAGTACCAGGCCAATAATGGGTAGGAAGAAGCTGGTTCCACTTGTGCACAAGCATTTTCTCACATGACTACTGCTGAGAGGTTGTGTGTGGTCAGCACCACACTGGTTGCTCTGGACTGACTGGAACTGCTCAAAACAGACCTAAATATCACCAGATACAGAGGAATCTGTTGCATGTTTCCATGGTTCCTGCCCATAAGAAGCAACTCATGGGCAGGCATAGGCAGGCATAAAAAGTCTGGTTATCTTTATTTCAGGTTGCAGTGACAGTTTTACCAGGTCTACCCCAAACTAAATATTCCAAAGAATGATATGTGATATGCAAACTTGTTACACTTGGTGTGATTTAGTCCTTGGTGAGAATTTAGCCAATATAGTAAGTTGTAAGGCCTTGTGTCAGCATTTTGCAGCTGAATCAACACAAAATGCTAGAATCACAGAACTGTTCTTAGTACAAGTCCAAGCATACAGTGGAAATTGTTTCCTATAGAAACTTTCTCAAAATATTAACTGTGATGATTCCACTATTATAAGTCGTTAGATCCTATTTAGTTGAAGTATATTGTGGGCATATAAGTAACAACTGAGTGGAAAGAACTGTGAGAAAAAATAGGTTCTTTCCCTATCTGGTAGGTTTAAAAGAAAAATTACGCTAAATAAGAGGTTTATGTTATAATTTATTGATAGCATTTTTATGTCTCTGTAACATCTTAAATTTGAAAATATCAGTGCCTCAGGAAGCTAACTCATTTCTCTGTAGGTGCTACAATTTCCATAAATATGTGATGTGAAATCTGATAGATTTGGTTTTGCTGAATTGAGGTGTAACTGAGACTGTATTAACTGGTTATAATCCCTCTGCTAAATTGGGTTCTGCATGTTTTCTCACTATGATGTTTCACTGTGCACTGCACATATTTTGAATATGTAGCGCTGCAGTTGACTGGGAATAGTTGTGAAGAGTTTGTTATGGTCTCTCTTGCGTAAGTAATACATCTTTAGAAAACAGAATTAGGTCATTGGCACACACATTTAACGGTGATTTGACTCAAACAGAAGAACTGGAACTGTTTCTTTATACTATGAGGATAAGAGCAGTTTTCTGTGTCATCTTGGGCTATGTATTATGACTACCATCCTTCCTTTGGAGGAAAATTAGGTCTTTCTGGTCAGTGTTTAACTTTTCCTCCTGGTAAGTGACACACCAGTAAACTCTAGGATATTGCTGTTGGTGTACACTAAATCAGTAATAGAAGAGGTAAGAAGTTGGGAAGTCCAGACTATATGTTACTATTGAACTTCTTCTGATACACCTAATTAAATAATATCTGAAGATTAACTGTCCATCCAAAACTGGTAAGCCATTTTAACAGTTTCAATGAGAGCAAGCCTTAGTTTTTTAAAGAACCTCAGTGGCATGAAATTATTTAATAAAATGTGTTGCTAATGCAGGATATTGGTTGACTGGAGTGGCTCTTGTCCACACAGGACAAGCCTCCGCTGTGTGGGAAGCACAGCACCATCATGGCTGTGGAAAGTCATGCACTTACATCTATCTCACTGTTCTTCCTGCTCACCCCCTGCTCTGACTTGGGTGTGAAATGGCTGTAAAGAATATTACTTTTAAGTCTCCTTTCTTTTGGCTTCAAGAGATGCTGTTAAAGCTGAATCTTTCTTATTCAGGAACAGTTTTACACTGTTTTCACCTTTTAAAGAGGACTTCCCATGGCCTCAGGGTACATCCCCCAGCAGTGGAGTGTGCCTCACTGAAAATATACTTGTCTGTAAGCTGCAGTGCAAAAAATGAGAAGATAAACTCAGCCAGACCTGCACTAGTTTTCTACACAGTCAGTTTGCTATTTCAGTCCCTAAATCTTGGTGCAGGAATTCTGTAGCCAGGACGGTGTCCCAAGAGCTGTGGCTGTGAAAAGGTTAGAGGCAATGCTTCACAGTGTGAAAGAATGTATTGTTTCCAGTCATTAAAATCTCCAGTTGTTAAAATCTGTTCATATGCTGGTCAAAACAGAATAACTTCATTAAATTCAGCATTTGTATTCTGGACTGGCATCCCGAGAATACCGTAGAATTTTTACTTACTCCTTGAATATTTTGTTCCATACTTAATACAGTGTCCCTGATAGGAAAAATTTCTTTGTATTAAAACAACCCCAGTGAGCTGGACTGTAGTAGTAGGAATCTCAGCACATTTTAAAAATAAATATATGAAGTAATGATATATGTAGCAGCTGTCATATGGTTTAATCCTAGTTTAATACAACTGAGTTCAGCCTGAGTCCAAGAGATAGTTATCCTATTAAAATCCAGTGTGATTACAGAGCTGTTTTCAGGAAAGAGGGGAAAAAGGGCTTGTCAGCTTTTGGCAGGTGCTGAGGTGTTGGACGTTGATCAGAAACTTTGTGGCTTCTATTACACAGGAAAGGAACTAGTCTTGGCACATCTTCTAACAAGTTGTGAAAGATCTGTTGCTCGTGCCCATTGGAAGAACTTTCTTGACTATTGGACATGTTGGTTTCATTAAATAGTTTCAGAGAAGTCATGAATTCGAACCAGAGCATTCACAAAAATGGTTTTAATAATGAGTTTCCAGGCACCATATTTATGAAGCATGGGAGACTAACACTTCTCTGCCTGACAGACATCTGGAACAAAAAGTTTATTGAAGGTTCTAAGACATTGTACTTAATTAGAGATTAAAACCTGGTAAAGGAACAGAAGGTGAGAAGTAATTTGTAAATACTGGTATGAAAACTAGAAGCTACTGTGTATAATTTATTTTAATAAGCACTTTAAAAATGCAAATTGTTGAGATTTTATATATTTTCTTAGGTTTTACTTCTTTTATTTGTTGTTGGTATGATTTCATTTCTATTTTAAAATCAGTGTAGTGATGTAAGTAGTCAGGTTTTTCTGGGCTTATCCTTCAAAAGCCACCGGAGGACTTGAAATAGAAACATGTACAATCCCAAACAGTGTTGGTAAAAAGACAGTGAAGAGCGAAAAGATACTGACTGAATCCACCTTACTGTTTCTTCAGTAAGGCTGAACACTACTAACACTGCACAGAGCTCTGCAGGTGAAGAATAGACCTAATTTCAGGTGCCAATATTGTAAAGCCTCTAGATGGGTATGGATTTTCTAGAAGTGGACAAGTGTTTCTGCTTCCCCAGCACTGCTTCAACTTCCCCTACTTCAATTTTCAGAGATATGGGCCTCTTACTGGCTGATCTCAGTCAAATCCCAGTTGTCAGCCACCTGAGGCCTCAGTATGTCTGAAAAATTCAGTCTTGGGTCCCCTTCAAAATGTTTCTTACTATAGCAGAGTGTGAATTTAGGGTGTAATAGCTGTGTCTGATCAGCTCCACATTCTAATCCTAGCAATAGAGATGCCTACACATGGAGGCACATTCATATACAGATTGCCAAACTGGTTCATCCAAGGTGATGGAGACCAGGAAACACAGATTTCAGGTACTGTAAGTCTGTGCTTCTGACCTTAAGCATTTTTAAAATGTAGCTATTTTACTGGTTGACGAGCAATGTGGACTGACAGTGTGCCTGCAACTATGTTCCAAAGACCTGAGATGCCCTAAGGTTATCCCAGCCAGATGTGGAAAACTAGACTTTCTTATGGGGAAAAACGGACTTCAAGGGGGGACACTGGAGGATTCTCAGTGGTTTTATTTGTATTTTCAGTAAAAAATGGTCAAGTGCTAGCTCAGTTTAAACTAGACCCTGGGCTCTAAGCCATGCTGCCATCTGTGCTAGCTGGTCAGGATTCAAGACGTTCAGACTCAAGTTAACTTTCTGTTTCTGTGGAGGTGGGGAGGTTTCAGCCAAGATTCAGTAAAATATTAAACTATTGATGACACAAAAAGGACAGGGCTTGTATTTTTCATTAACTTTCTGTACTGAAATGGTTTTGTTCTTCTCTCTGTAGTTGTAGATAATACAGAAACAAATTGCAGATTTTAAAAGAAGCTTCAGGTAATTGTTGGTTTCTCTGCAAAATAGTAATATTAAAAAAATGAAAACCTTGGGACCTGTGGGAATAAGAAGTTTTGTTTTTCTTTTTACCATTCCAAGGCAGAATCTCTTAGTTCAGTTCAGGCTTGATTTTTCACTTTGGATGATACAGCTCTTGTTTTAACTGAATAGCTAAAGCTGTCCTGATGTTGTAATACTTAATTAAACCAAAGATGTTATATGCAATTTTTTGAAATGTTCCATGGTTCAGGAAAGGGGGGGGGGGGGGGGAGGGAGGAAGAAAAAAAGTAAATTAAAGACATAAGGGTTTGGGTTTTTTCTCCCCAAATCTTTCTATGTTTTGTATGCCATAATTTCATGTTTAAACTTTTAACCAAAATCCAGCATACATACTTAATGAAATACAGCATGGAGATTGGTAGTTTCCAGTTTTCTGCTGTTTGTGAATCCAGTCCCAGCAACACAATATTTTTTCTAGTTGTCTGTTAGGTCTGTGAACCCTGATTTATTTAAGAATCACTGAGTTTGCAAAAACATGCCTATGGGAAACCTCAGTGATGAGGAATGAGCCCTTTGTTTGTGGGAATACCAGCTCCCACTGCTGCCTTGGCTGGTGTCCTGACTCTGACAGCGCATTTGATGGCATCAGATAAAACTGAAGTTGTAAAAAAGGCACAGTAGGCATATAATTTCTTCTTCCAACTGTTTTCACCCTGATTACAGATATTTAAAGACAGGTTTAAAACCATAAAACTTCAATAGCCACTCAAAATGTTCTGTTGGTTTCACAAAATCTGATTATCCTTGACAGCTAAGCAAATTATGGCTGTCAATACTTTAGGTACATCCTTGCTGTCCTTTTTGTTTTTACCTTTTTTTTTTTTTCTGTAAAAATAGTGATCACTTTTTTTTATTTCTACATTTCTCTGCCTTGATTTTCATTGTGCAACTCCTTTTTCTTGTTTTGCAGCATAAGGGACCCTGATTCTAACTTCTCTATGCAGTTGCTATTTTACTCTTATATCCTAGTTGTTCTTTTTCTTCTTTTGTTTGATCAAAGCAAAAAGATTTAAACTTGCAGTCTCTTCAGTTTCATGCTTCCAAGTTTTCCCGTTTCCCTTATGCAAAATGGTACAGATCAGGTTGGTGGAGGGACCATACCAGATTGTGGCACATGTCCTCATATATATAGTCTCTCCCTTTTTCCCTTTTCAGTGTTCCCAGGGGCATGTTCCTCTTATTTGGTCTGCACTGTCCCCAGTAGTTCCATAATGTCCCCTCTATTTTGGAGTATCTCAAATATTTGGCCTTTTCTGGGCAAGAGGCAGAGCAGCTGTGTGGATGAACATGCACTCTGGTTGGATGAGTAAGGGAGGTGGCTGGGAACTGCTGGAACAGCCAGCTTCTGCCTCTTGCCTATCAAGCACTTGGGGCAACACAGTGTTCCTTGGTGTATGTTTTCATAGCACAGACGTGATACAGGGGTGACGAATTCAAATTGTTCAATGGCGAGCCCGGGTTGGGTAGCTGAGTATGTCAGTATGTTGAATATACAACTTCAGTTTAGAAGAGAGCTGTCAGAGGAAAAATAAGCAGCAATGAAAAGGAGTATCAGAAGGTAAACTGCTTCTGGACATTTCACAAAGAAATACCTGTTTTCCAGAGGCAGTGTGAATACTGCATGTCTTCTAAGGCAGCTGTGCAGTCAGTCACTGGTCACAGGCAGCTGGAGGCACAGCCTGACAGACCCTTCCGTGCCTGGGCCTGTGGGATGCAGTGGGGTCTGTGATGTGGGCGGCTCTGCCGTAGGGCCTGCAAAGGGTGCAGTTCTCTCCAGATCTGTATGGATCCATCCTTCCAAGCAAAACAGCACTTTTCCTCTCTGGAGGTAAGAGGCAGAGACAGACAGGGGAGCTGGCTGCCCAGAAGGGTGGGTCTGGCTCTTTCTCCCCCAGGGAGGAGTCGCTGCTGTGCTTTACACCCTTCAACAGCATCACTGTCAGCCATTTCACTCCTCAGAGATCTGGCACAGGAAAGCAGGTAGCAGGGGCAGGACCATTTTCCTGCCCCCAGGAATCTGCTGCTGTAGGCAATCATGTACTTCAGCTGCACACGTTAGAGGATGCTGCACTGGGAAGAGTTTGAACAGAGGCAGTCTTGCACTGTGGCAGCAGGTGAGTTCTGCCAAATGTCAGCGTATTGGAAAATAGGATTTGAAGAGGGATGAAATTTTATTGTATCTTGATCAGGATGTCAGTCTGGCTCTTTTATATACAGCCAAAGGGGAAAGCTACGTGGAAAGATTGCTGGGACTATCAGTTCACAGACCAAAGCAGACTGAGGGACTGTACCCTGGGTTTGGATAGATGTCATTTTCTAAAGGTGTAGTTTAGTGTGTTTTACTGGGTGTGGCCTTTCGTTAGTAAACAGAAAACCAAGAGCGAGACTTTTTGAGCTTGCTAGAAATGAGAATCTTTAACATCTATCTGTTGAAGGGATGTTAAGGTATTTTGCAGGGTATTTACAAATCCCTTCTCTTCAGCTGGTGTTTGCTCCTCGTCCCATCATTTTTGATGAGATCCATGTTATACTCCATCTACACTTACAATGGACCCCAAAAATCATCAGATGGAATTTTCTGGCAGGGTTGCAAGGTACATTTCAGTCAGTATTCTTTGTAGTAGTACTGTGATAAAAGATATGCTCTGATAGAATGTGCATGGTTTTTCAAATGCTTTGCTCAGATTAAATTTTTTATTCCCGGCAATTCCAATAACAACTTATTACTGGAGTTTTTTCATTAAGTTGTTGGAAATAACTGTACTGAAGCAAATTATAAATATGCTATATTATTCTGAAAATTCTGCACTGTAAAGCATGAGCATAATTTTCTTACTTATAAGATCTTTTCCATGCTGTGCACAAATCTCTTATTATGTGTTGTAGTGGTCCTTATTTTCATTTAAATTTATTGCAATGCTTTGTCTGAAGAAAATATTTTGATTGGTTAGTAAACATGCCACAGGGGGTAGGTAATTTACATGAATAGCAATTCTGTTGAAATTGCTATTCGGCAATTTAAACTACCTGTTTCATCCTTGGTGTAATTAAAGGAGGGGAAAGATCTCTTCAAAATGTGGCCTAGGAGGAGAAAACAAAAAAAATGACCCACAAAAAACCCCCACCAGTTCCAGTAATATGGAATAGGTGGCTTGTTCCTAATAAGGGAATAACTTTCAGGCAAAATAGTAGGAGCATGTCATCTTAGTCTCTGTTAACACCCCAGCAATATGTTTCTATTGCAATAAATTCTTGTATCTATCAATGCTGCTCTTGTTCTTCTATAAAACAAATGGGACTAAAGTTCATGATTAGTAGCTTGAAATAACTAAGTTAATTTCTCAGCTATTCCAGTTAGGACTAAAATATGCTTACAAAGTAGCAACTTCATTGACAAAATGAAGAAAATGAAAGCAAATGTCAGATCTGTCAAGTATAAAGATTACTGTTTTCTCCAGAACATGAAGTTTACAAGCTGTTTACTCTTGCTGAGGTTAAATAAATCATTAATTACTTAATTACTAAGATGATATGAATTGGGTAAAACCGCCTAATACCCTAGTCATCACCTGAGCTTGTTAAGGAAGGTTTAAGCTGTGAATAACCTTCTAATTCTGCTACAATACTTTCAAAAGTTGTGCGTTTCTGAATGTCCATTTCCCAGTCTTTCAGGACTGTGTCAGGCTGCAAGTGAAGGCATTTCTGTTTGGGGAACTGAAGCACACATAATGATTAACACTTTAAATATGTAAGAAATTCTGTCTGGGACAGGATGCAACAGAAGGTGTCCTTTGTCCTTGGACATTGCAGAGGATCTTTCACTCTGAGCACTCTTGCAAAATTCACTGACCAACTGCTTTCTGCTGCCTCATTCCTTCTGTTTCTGTTTGCATGTTACAGTGACATAATGAGACCCAAGCCCCAGTGGAACCAAAACTGGGTAGAAAAAGAAATTTAGAAGCCTAACCATGATATGCCAAAAATCAATTAGTATACACAGATATTCATTGTTAAAATTTTCTGAGCTGAAAGCTCAGTTTCTGCCTAGGTATTAAAGTGTCTGTCATATCCACATGATTATTGGTATCATTTTGTTATACTGAAAAAGAACAATAGGAATGAAAAAGGGGGGGGGGGAGGGGGGAGGAACCACCCCAAAGCATGAGTGTAGGGAAGCCTTCCCATCTCCTTTTAGAGGGTTCAGCAAGAATGTGAGAGATTGAAGATGGTTTCTCTCTTTCATCTGGGAATGTGTTAGCTCAGACTTGGGAAAGTGTCCTGCCTTGCAGATGATACTCATCTGGGCTGAGGGACAGTTCTCAGTTGAAACTGATTTTTTGCACACAAAAAGGTATGAGACTTACCTCAAACCATTAACAAACAGTTCAGATTTGTAAAGTTTAGGTATCTAACTCTGTGTTCAAAGCAGTTCAAATGGGCACTTTGCTGCTTGTGCTACAGGGAAAGTTGGGTTGAATATGTACTGTTATGCTCCCCACTAGCATTTATGCTCTTCATTGGCTAACTTTGGCATCTTCCTGACAGGTTTTTGATTTCTGAAGCTGCCTTTTGATGAGGCATCTCCTTTTCCTGTGATTGCAGAGCGCATTGCACAGGTACTCACGTCTGTAAGGACAGTGCCTCGAAGTTCGGTAGTGATATCTAGGCAGCAGGTAGTTCAACTGTGCAAGGGCTGTCTCCCTAGATAAAGTATTTATCAACTTATATTGCCTGTCCAAGGGAAAATAACCTGTAAACTTCCTTTGTAAAATCAGTATTTTCAGCCTACCTAAACACTTGAACATCATGGTTAGTATTAGCCCAGGCCATTCCCTCATCTGAAAACTGCAAAAAGTTTGTACCAGGACACGTGCTAAGCATGTCCACATTGAATATGGTGGTTGAACAGGCAAAGATTTTTCTTTTTGCAGACAGTCTTCTCTAAAACATAGCAACACTCTTAAATCCTTTACATCTAAAGAATTTTTAGTAAGTCTTGGGACTAGCTATAACACATCTGAAGATTAAATGTGGTTGATCCAGGGACAGAATAATTCATTCAGTGCTGAGCCACAGATCTACAGCATCCCTTTTTGTATTTCATGATGCCTGTGGATGGTTTAGAGTGTGAGATTGACTCACTACCCAGAAGCTCATTAGCTTTTCACTCATTTTTCAAATACTTTTTGTTCCAATAAAAGCAATGAATTAAAAATCAAAGCATAAGATGCTGCAGTATTACTTCTTATAGCTACATGCAGGCAGTTTCTGATTTTTTCTTTTATTCCTTATTTAAGCTCTTCTGATTTAGTGACAATTCATTTATGTAAATATAGTTTATAAAATGTACTCAAAGTTCATTCCAATTTCTAAAACCGCTGACTTTGGAATGCTATCTTCTTGCTGCAGTTCCATAATAGAAATACTTCATGTTGTACACACAGACTAAGCAGCAAGCTACACCAGAATTTTCCTGGCTTCAACCTTAATAGGAAGTGGTCAGGAATTTCCTGGTTTGAAATGTTTTTGATGGAATTTTGAAATTGTGACATTCTAATTTAACACTATCTAAATGAAATGGTTCTCTTTGGTGTTTATTTCAAAAGCTGTAATAATTTACAGTAAAACAAAAGAACTGCAACTATCTAAATAAAACATTTTGATTGATTTAGGGTTACTTCTGGCTTGAGGCCATGTTTGGATGTTTGACATTTTATTCATAGTTAGAAAAAAAAAAAAAAAGAAATTTTGTGTGACAAAAAAGCCTCTTTCATCTCAGTCTAGTGTTAATATTGTGTTAAGTAAGCTTTTCATATTGGAAGTTATGAATGGAGGCATAAATACGGTTAGGCTATATTTCTTAGACATCAGAATAAATCACTATGAATGACATGAAAAATTTCTAACCTTCAGCTGACCAAGTCAGTGTCATATAGATATATTTGTAAATGCTCTAGCCTTAAAATATTTCAAAAGCAACAGCCATGACTCTACTTGGGCATTTTCTCATAGTTCGAGAATCTCCCTGTTTTCCCTTTTGCTCCTTTTATGTCTCCTCATTCATGCAAATAGGTTTGGTATTTGTAAGATTCCAGCTCTTCTTCTGGCCCTGAAGTTTGAAAAAGCTGAGTTGCTGATGAATATATGGCATAATAACAATTGCAATAATGACAACTAATTAATTACCCAGTCCAAAGCTTAGCCTGATGCAGTTGTCAATGTCAGATGCCTGTGAGGTTGTTCATATTTCCTTACTTCCAAGTTAGGAGAAAATGGAGAGCTTGCAAAGCATGGCAGGAACATTTACACTTAAAATTATTTTCAATGTTTGTACAATCCCTGTTGCCATTGACCTTGTATATTTAATCTTGCCATTTGATATTTAACTGCTGGGGTGATTTCTATGAAGATATGTTGGTACTGAAGTAGAAGAGGAATAACTGTCTAGCCCAGAAACTATACTCTTGTTTTGAAATTTTGCATAGATTTTGAATTTTTTTTTGAGGGTTAATATAAGCCAATATAGCCATTAGAGTGGCAGAAAGCCTAACAACCACCTCCTTTTTAGGTATTTGCTAATATATTTTGAAGCATCTATTTTTTGCAAACATGCCATGCCAGTAAATAACTAATTTCCTAATTTCTGGGCAGTTAAACTTCAGTTACGGAAGCACAATTAGGTTTTTCTTTTCTTGTCTGTATGTGGAGGGATTCAAAGCCCAGGCTAGAAGCAGGCAACATCAAATTTCATTAAAAATGGGAGCTTGGCAAAAGTGTGACGTAGTTATCACAAAGAACTAATGCCACTGATTATTTTACAGGCAGAAAACTAGTTATAAGCCACAGCTGTGGATAGGGATGGAGAAGAAAGGAAGCATGCCAAGACTGCAAGAAACAAATTACTTTTTAGATGTTCAAGGCAGCCTCCTAGGTCTCTGGTGCATGGGCTATTTGACTACCTCAGAAGCAGAAATACACCTGCTGGGGAGATGCTGACAGTAGTACCGTGTTGTTAACTGTAGTGATTTTGAATGTCTTAAAAATAGTAACTGTCATTTTATTTCAAGGTGGTTTAGAAGCAGAGTAATTGAAGTTGAGCGGGATCCCTGGACATTACAGTCCAACCCACCACTACAAGGAGGACCAACTACAGCAGGTTGTCCAGGGCCTTATCCAATGCAGTTTTAAGTATCTCCAAAGATAAGCATTCAACAACTTGACTGGACCCCTGCTCCAGTGCTCAACTATTTCATTATGAAAAGTGATTTCCTAATACCTCATTGGAATTTCCTGTGTTTCAACATATGTAGGTGTCACTCATCCTGTCCCTGTATACTTCTGAGAAAACTCCCCACCTTCACTCCACCCCATCACAATTTAACTGCCTTATTTTTCTGTGTTAACATATTCATGCTGTCTGTAATGGAAAGAAAGAACCAGCAGCCTTGTTTCCAAGAGGAGCTGCACATTCCAACTCATCTCATTTTTCAGGGAGGCAGAATGGAGAATTAAGAATACAAACCCATCATCTAAACTAAAGCATTTTGCTTATGTGTCATATTAAATACCAGTAGCAATAGAACATAATTTTCTATCTGATTTTTTCCTGTTTTAGAAAATGCATATCTTAATGGTATTTAAAATATAGTCCACATCCAGATAGACTCTGATTGTTATTACTGACAGTTGTCCAGTGGAGACTTCTCCTCCTTTTTATGATATCCAGTCTAACTGTGTTGATACAAGTTCATTAGATTTAATAATGGCATATCTTCAGTTCAAACATAACTGTGTCTTCAGATGCTCCTTGAAGCACATCATAGCAGAAAGAAGTTCCCCCTCCTGATCATCTTCTTAGGCAGTCCATTGCCTGCCCCACTTCACTGCTGAGCAGCTCCTTTGATTTATAGGGTAACTTCTGGGCTAGTTACATACAGTGTAGGCAAGTTCATGTTTAGTAAAGAATACGTACAGCTGATTACTGTAAAAATTGATTATTCTAAATGTGATAAAATACAGTACAACACTGGTGTCAGTGTGGAGCTTTGGTGAGACAAGGACAAGTTCCTGATGTATTTCCATATATATAATTTTGCTTTATTTTCTTGCCTAGGATCTATTTCAGGTCGCCTAAATCTATCTGTCTGGGTAGGCAACAGTCTTGAGCAACTCCCCACTGTGATTTTTCTTTCTTGTCTTCAAAGAAGCTCATATCTTGTCACTCTTATTTTTTTTTAAGCTGGCCAAAGCTAGCTAGAAAAACTGCCCCTAAGCAGTGTCTATCCCTTGTGTGATATCCCAACTTCATTTTCATAATAGCATAGTTCTGTTTATACCTTCTGCTTCTCATTTGTGGATTTCAAAGCACGGTGGAGACAGTAGCAGTATATCAGTATCTGAGAGGGAAACCGAAACATCAAAATCTGAGAGTGGAAGCAGCTAGCATAATCCATAATTAGAATCTGTGTTCTATAATGTTCAATGTACTGCTCCAACCTCCAGGACAAACTGGACTGCGAGTCCTCTAGGGACTTCCACACCCCTCCCCCCCTCCAGAAATGCTAGAATTTGGGATTAGGTTATTACATGATAATTTCTATTTTAATTTAAAGTTTTAATTAAACCCCCGCTTAAAGATATAAGACTCAAAACTCCAAATGTATGAAGAAAATGAAGGGCTTTACATACAGTCTCTAAAAGAAAGCCTATTTTTAAAGATAATCTCCTGAGCTTTGAAGAGTCAGGCTCTCCCCTCCCCAAATGCCTAAGATTTCATGTTTTCCCCCCCTATTCTTTACTGTCTCTTGTGTGTGTGCATTGAACCAGCACAGTGTGCTCTGTTTATGCAGTGGTGGTAAATAGTGATAAATATATTGCAGAGTAGCAAGTTTTTGCACAGAGAGCTGTGGTAGTAGGCTAATCTGTCTGGTGCAGAGATGATTCAGTTTTGAAAATCTGGGTGGTCTTGGAGGGGAAGGAAGCAACAGCCTGTTTTAAGTATCTATATTTTAAGCAGACCACCTCCTTGCCTTTTTGGAGGTTGGGGGGCAGGGAGAAGAAATAAAAATGACATAATTTGATCCATCATCAAAAGCCAAGCAAGTGTGTAAGGGCTCCTTTTCAAAATCCATCACTTTTTTTTTTTTTCTCCTATTCAAAACCAGAAGAGAATCCTGTTGGAATTCTTTATGGGGTTTTGCATGTTTTTTGCATAACACTGCTGCTGAGATACAATGGGGGGAGTCTCTCCTGGATCAATGGCAGCTTACTGTAATGCTATGTATCTGTTGATGTGGAGTATGGAACAATACAGAGCAGTGCAGGTGTTATCCCTGAACTGAAGTCAATGAGACCTTTTGTGGTTTGAGAACTAATAAGTCTACATAACAGGGCATTATAGTGTAGAAAATACCTCTTAAACACTTGGTTCGGTCCAATATAGAAGAATTTAGCAGTAAGCTTGATTAGGATTAATGACTTATGTGTGTCATGATTATTTTGCTGGATGATTATTTTAGACTAAAATTAATATAACTTTACTAAAGATTTTCAGTCACCTACAAGGAGGTAGATGCTGACTTTACACCTAATATACTAGGTGATAATATTCTATATAGTGTTTAATAATGCTGGCTTCCTAAACTTAACAAATGTAAGTACAGTAAATAGGAAAAATGCATCATTCTGTCAGCCTAGAATGTCATTAAATGGTATAGAAAGGAGTTCAGAGAGGTAAATGTTTGCTCTGTGTGTGTTCTTCTGGGAAAAAAATCTAGTGAAGAATACTTAACTACTTCAATGTGTGTGGGACAATAAAATATATGCACTCTTGTTACCACCTCAGCATATGTATATGCCTCAAGTGAACTTACTGCTCATAATGCAGCAAAAATCACTATGAAGAGATATTTAAGAGAGTTTTTAAGTTTAATTTAAGCCTCTAAACAATTAATAAGTTTTGTTCCTTAATGGACTTTAAATAAAAGGGAACTAGTTTTGTTTTCTGTTGAAAACAAATTGTTTCATGCATAATAAGCTGCTTCGGGACTTTTCCTTTCTAAACCTTTAAAAGCTGATTTGGTCTTTACAGAAGAAAATCTAATTGCAACTCCCACTTGTGTTTGCGCTGCTGCCAACATACCTTAGGTATGATTAAGATGGTACTGCATGTTACTGAACAAGTTGAAGAAAACAAAGTACTTTCAGTCAGTACTACTCATTATTTTGCGTGTGCGCGTATGCAAATGTTATGTGGGTGAAATTAAACACCAAGATTTCTAGCTGAAGCTGTTTGTAAGCATTGATTAGCTACTACTTATTTTTTTCCTAAATTTTGTGTATATTTGAAGTCACTTTAGGCAGCGTTATTTATTTCCCTTTAGTAAATGTTGACTGCCTGCCTTCATTTCTTTGTGTGTGTGTGCTAATGATAAGTTTCTGGACATATATTTGGAATCGTGCTGTTGTAGCTCAACTGTTGTTTAATCAGAGACTTGTAGGTATTATATCTGCTGTTATTTTAACTAAGCTGTAGACTTTTTAAATTGCCAATATAGTATTTGCCTTGCCACATTACATTTATGAAATCAGTTTTAAAAACCATGTTTTTTCTACTTTTTGTTAATGTGGTAGTCCCTGAAAAATATCTGAAACCATAAGTACTCCTGTTTATTCCTCACTTTTATATTTCTTTCTTCCATTTTTTCAATTTTTCTTAGTCAAGGTTCGCTTGCTCTTTTTAGTTATGATCTTATGTAGATTCAATCCTTTGCCTGAAGTACAATAACGAAATTCTATGATATCAAAGTAAGCAGGGTGATGGACTACCACCCCTGTTATACACTTAGTGCATGGCGCTTTTTTTGTTGTTGTTTTCTAAGGCAGGGCAAGCAATCCTGAGAAAAGGCTTCATGGGGATTGAGATGTCCTTTTACACCTGACTGTCACTTACATGAGTTGCTGGTAGGGAAACAAGAATAGAATCTGGACTTACAAAAGAAATTAACCCTCCACCTAAAGAATTGGATAATACTGCACATATTTTCAGGTGTGTTTGTGCTGTGCTTTCCTCAATGCAATAAATTAGAGGAACATTAGGGAACATATATTTCAACAACACAGACATGGTACACTTTATAACCTACTGGAGCATGAGGAGGAACAGAATACAAACCGAGTCAGTCTCTTACCCTGTTTTTTAGATTGTACAACTGCATTCTATTTGCTTGTGTCCTGCATTGACTGCAAACTTAGGAAAAAAAGCCACTTATGTACTTAACAAGGACCAGAGCAGTTTTATTTGCAGAGCTGCCCTGAACAAAGCTATATTTTAATCCTAAGTGATTAAGCTTGTGTGATCGAAAACATGTGACATACTGCTAATTGCAACAGCATCACCCAGCTCCCAGCATTTGTAGTGCTTGTCCCGGGTAAATCCTAAGGCACATTGATAAGGTTACTGCCATTGGCCTTCAGTTTGGAGACTGGGAAATTGAGGCACAAGGTGACACGTCTAGGTCAGTGAGGCGTTGTCAGGAGTCTGTCTCTGGAGCGTCAACTCAACATACAGTGCAATAGACCATTAACTTCTGTTTGGCCCATCTGTTGCCAAGGAAAGTGTGATTGATTCAAGAGCTCTTTGGATACCTAGGAGCACTGTGTGAATGGTCTGTTTGTTCCTATTATGTTATGAAAGATTTTTTTCTTTAATGCTATTAAATATACATCCATATATTGGAGTCAGTAATTACCTTGTACTTCGCCTTTCATTTTCATATCATACCCAATCCATCTCTGTTTCTTCCTTATCTATTAGTTTAGAACTTTTTTACAGTTTGACAATGGTTGACAGGTCTCCATAATAGTCTTTATACCTAAATATTCATAATCTAAAATGAGTTTTCAACAATAAGGATATGAAAGCCTAATTTTTAAAAGGTGCAGTAGAAATTTCTGTGTATTTTGTGATTTTAAGCTGTGGATAGCAGTGGCAAACACAGTTGCTACAGCTGAGACAAGAGAAAGATGTTTGTCATGTGACACTGTTGGAGGGGGCAGTCCAGGGATGTGCAGTATTACACCTTGCTACAGCCCTATGAACACATATTAAATAATGGCAGTACTTGAACAAGATTTTCAGAGATATTTCAAATGGGCATTTAGATTTATATCACATGGAAGGCGGATGACATGCAATTTTTCTGCAACCAAATTGAAAAAGTGGGTATGATCTACGTGGGAATAGAGTTTATTTCCATCTGCTGCACAAGAGAATGTGTGAGCAGTGGATTAGGAACTGGGAAATCATGTTCTCTTCACTGAGGTAAGGAAAAAAAAGAACAAACTCAAAACTAGTCTAATTGCTGCTGATCACAAGAATGCACTTAAAAATGTTTAAGTAATTCCAAAATAAATAAAAATACTTTAATCTCTCATAATCTGTCCATCAGCATAGCTTCTGATTCAGGTCTACATACTTCACTTCTCTTTTTGCAGCAGTTTTTTTACCCTCTCTATCCACTCATTCTTGTGAACTTTGGAGAATCACTGACTTTAGTGCCAACATGCATTTAACTAGGGAGACACTGTACAGAAAAAAATGAATTCCAGAGGCATTAATGTAGGCTTTTGATAGTGGTTCATCTTTGTAATGAGGATCAAATAGGTGATAAATTTCAGATTTAAAATATTTTGACATTTGAGATACTGAACTGGGGAGAAAAAAAGCATCTGTGTAGTCCTTTAGTCCTTATATGGGTGATAGAGAATTTTTATGCTTGGGTGTTTGCTGTGGGGATTTTTGCTTTGTCTGAGGTTTTCTTGTTGTTCGGGGGTTTTTTTATATGCAATTTTACAAGAAAGACAAATTACCCTCAGAAATCATGGGAACAAATCAAGCATAGAAATTTTGTCCCAAAGGATGACCTTCATAAGAAAATGCTTGCAAATACCTGACATAGGGACTTATGATAAAAAAATTACTTAATCATAGCTATGATATTGTCCCTCCTATCCTAAAGTCTGTGTTCTGGGTGTAGCAAACAAGGTGGGATTTTGTTTGGCTGTGGCAATATGTTGCCGCTGTTTCTGCTAATCCTTCATGCGTCTTGTTAGAGCAGTTATTCCATTGCTCTCCTGAAGCATTAACTTATCTCCAAGTATATGACATGCATCCTGCATACCTGCAAATTTCCAGTTAGAATGGATGCAGCATACTGTGCTTTTAGCAGAGAAGTTAACTTCATGCTGTCAAGTAATCAGCAAACCTTTACGTGCCAGGATTGGCTTCAGCATTGCTAAAAATTAAATCGCTACTCTGCCATCTTCATTCATGCCGTAACATTGTTGACTTCAGTGGCATTATAGCAGGTCTGAGTTTAGTCTATTGTGCTTATGTTGCTTGGTTTTTCCAGGCACAGATACAGGAAGGAACAGGGTGGATATAAAATAGTTGATATCTTCTTTGCCTTTCCCATGATTCATTTTCCTTGTAAATTAGTTTCACTGAAGGAAATGATATAACTTAGTAGATCCTTGGCTGGCCCAGTTCTTCATACAAACAAAGCACATTATGGAAAAAAATATCCTTTGTCCATTATGGTTTGACAGCATTGTGTTCACCAAACATGAATGACATATGAGAACATAACAGGGCTACTCCATCTGAAGCAAGGAACAAAAAATCCATTTCAAATAGGATGGCAGTGACTAAATAACTTTTCACAGTATGAGTGTTTGTGTGTGTTCTTTTGGATGTTTTATGACACTGTGGTAATCTTTACAAAGCCTAATGAAACCAAAGAGCTTGCACAATATTTTTCTTTGGATAACTGTCAGTTAAAGTAGGACACAAAGTAGAAAAATGGGCAAATTTAATCTGTGCAACAAATTTGGTCTAGCCTGATGATTCTTACCCTCACATCTCATGGAAAGAAATTAGAAAAAAGAAGAAAAGCAGCTTAGTCTTGGGTCCTGCTATGTAAGCAAACAGTAAAGTGTGAATTGTGAATCTGAAAATGACGTTTTGGAGACTATCTCTTCATATTTGACTCATTTGTTTTCTACTCATCACTTTAGCAGCAGCTCTTGAAGCTGGCAGAAAAAAAGGAGAACAAATTTAGTGTTCATCCTGGCACTTCTGTGGGCACTGATTCTCCTTTATCCTCAAGGGAGCTTGCTTGTCTTACCTCATTTTAAGTTGCTGTGTAGTATGAACTTTTCATGACCTGTTGCATTGACTGTGCTGCTCTGTCAGCCTGACCACTGATCCCTTTTCAAGTTTGCATGCAGTTTTCCATACTTGGCTAGAGTTCAACTCTCCTTCATGTCCCTCCTTTAAATTGTCCTTCATCATGAGACGTGTGGATATCAGACTGTACAGGTGGTTGTTGCGCTGACCTGCACTGCTCTCACTTTTCATTTTATTGGATTTTTCTGTCTCCAATCCCATCTCCCCTCCTTCCCTATGGATAATATTTTACTAAAAGGAAGAACTGTCCTTTTGTTCTTCTTTCTGTTTTATACAACAGAAAACAGAAAGGCTAAGGCATAAAGTATGCCATCTTACTCATTTAGCAGTATTTTTGGCATGTTGCCTTAAATAAGTACTCAATGAAAGGATAAGGAGAGCAACACTTAAAAATGTGCTAAATTAAAAAAAATGACTGAGGTATCAGGACCACTCCTTTTAGAACCCATGCCACATGGCACTGTTCCTTGAAATAAGATTTATTTGGGGACTGTTTTTTTTTTAACTGTTCTCTCAGTTTCAGTGTCAGTGCTCTGAAATATCTATCTCCAGTGCTTGTGAGAGAAAATTCTTTTGTGGTTCAGAGTTGGCATGCAAATCTTAAAATTAAAACAGACTGGTAGTTAAGCAGCTTTGGAAAGCAGGACTACTTTGAAGTAAAATTCTTCTTCCTGCAGCCCTGTTCATTTAATTTGCAAGGACAGGTCTGTGTGCAGGAGAGCCCAGCCATGATATGTAGAAGTACAGATAAGAATTAGTGGAGTTTTCTTTGTCATGGGAGAGGTCAGGGAAGAGAAGCAGTGGGAGAAATTCTGATTATAGATTTGATTTATGTTCACTCTCCCACTTTGCTGATCTGGTTGACAGGAAAATGGTGGAATTCCCTTTAAAACTGTATTTTGGGGAGTGGCATCCTGTGTGCTTCTGAGCTTGCACAAAGCCCTTCACTAAAAATCTTTACTATTCTTTCACCACTGGTCCCTCTATGAGAACTGTGCATTATTGCTGTTGTACTGTGAAATAACTGCATGTATTATTTCTTGTAAGATTTATATCTCTGGTTCTGGGGGGGCGGGGTTGTTTGGTTTTTGTTTGTTTGTTTGTTTGTTGGGGGGTTTTTTTGTTTGGTTGTGTTTTTTTCCTTTTTTTCCCTAGTGTTGTCTGTGTAAGAGTACACATCATTACAGTGGTATATTCTTTTATTATAGTGTCTCAATATCCACTCTGTTTGAACCCTACATTACAATTGTGTAAGAATTTTTAGGTGCAGCAATTAAACTTGTTGCTCTCTAAGTCCAAGTTGCTCTCTAATTGGCAGATTTCACAAAACAGTGAAATAGCACAAGTGTCTAGGAACTATATTAACCAAATCCTGTTCTGTTTTATACAAGTGTAATACATAGTTTAAAGATTTTCTGGTCTAGCATGGATTTACAGTAATGTTGTACATGCATTTAGTTATTTTGCTTTTATAAAATTATGCTGCTATTAAATTAAGTAGAATAAGAAAGTGGAAAAAAAATCAGAAATAAAATATCTCACTATTATTTTTTAGTTTTTTTTTCTAATGAGTGCAAATAATAGCGATGGGCCTGCTTTATGAAAACATAAGTAATTTGAAAACAATTTGTGCATTTTCTTTTTTTTTTTTTTTTAATCAAAATGTCTTTTCATAAAGCTTCACTGTGCTGATAGGGCCTTAAAAGAAAGGGGAAAAATCTCTAACAAGATGCAGAACTCATCCTCTAGATTATTCATTGTTTACTGCCTATGAAAATTGGGAATTACAATATTTTTGGGGGTGGTGATAGAACTTAATGGTGCATGACATTGGGGTCTACAGGAGCTTAATTGTTAGAGGTATGGTCCATTGCTCTTTTCTATTGAGCCAATGGGGCATTTGTTTAGTAGCAGGAGAGAATCCAATGTTAGCATCAACTATGCCTTCCGCTACAGGTGGGCAGCCAAGAAGGCTGCTGAGTTTGTTCTTGGATTGTGACAGGTGAAAAACGCTGTTTAATGAGTTTTCCTCCCAGACAATTAGCAGACGGAGAGAGCTTTCCCATCTGTGCCTGACACAGCCAGGGGTTGCCGGTTGCCATATTTCCTTTGTGAGAGTGAGGGCTCATTCGTAGAGCGGGGTACTGACAATGACTTTGCTGGCTGCAGTCAGTCTCACTAACTGCCCTGATCTGTTTAATCTTGGGAATTTTTATTAAGTACTTCTCACTAGTGAAAAAGTGCCATTTGGAAGAAGGATTCTCCCTAGGACCATGCTATACAAGGACTACGGTTGCCTTTCAGTAAAACAAAGAGAAATACAACCAGCAAGTCCCAGACTGTACTTAATGTTCTCATCTGCACATATAACATATCAATAAGGCATGTGTGTGTTTGTGTTGCTTACTCTCTGCAGGAGCTACTGGTAAATCTTGTCTTATTTTTGACTAGTACTGGCTTTCTTGAAGTAGATTATACCCAGATCAGTAAAATATACATAAGTCCTTCTGAAGTCTTTATTAATCTCTTCCCACTCTTTTCTTTTCAGAGCATCCTACTAAAGGAGATTTCAGTCTGACACCAGAAGGCACAAAAAGAATCAGTAGATTGCCATTCACATGAATGTAATGTGCCCTCCTCGCTGGAAATTCTCTTCTTAATTTAAACAGTTTTCTAATTGCTTATTTTATTCAGCTTAGACTCTATTAATCCATCTAATGCACAGAATTTTAATTTCTTCACACATCAGTTCTGCTGAAGTAATGAAAATTAAAACACATTAACATACCACATCCTACTGCTGATACTTTATATTTACTTTCAGTGATACATAGAATTTTCTCAGAGGAAAGGACAAGATGGTTAGCTATGCTTTTTGTACAGCAAATTGCAATTTCTTTGCAGGTTTTCCTGGAAAGTAAGGTTCTTAAAAGTATATAGTATTTGGCTAAGAATCTATGTATTGGATGGCATTCAGCTACCTGGTGGCAGTGTTATTCTTGCTACCTACACTCTTAGTATTAATTTTTCACTTTCCAAAAAATATTTTTGGCTTAAAGTCTACTTGAGGTATTTTATTTCACATGTTTTATTGCACATTTATAAACTAGCATAAATACAGTTTTGAGCAGAGGGAGTTGTTTTGGGGGTTTTTCCCTTTTATTTTAAACCTTCAATTCTGTGAAATATAGCTGCCTTGGGGATTCCTTTGAAAAACCTGATAATGAATGTAAGATGTGAGTGACTGGTGTGTGATTGTGTTGATGTTTTCCCTTCTCTTGAGCCCAGTTTGAAATTCAGCTCTGCACAGCAGGGATTGTCCTCAGCCACATATGACTATTTTGAGGATTCTGTGCTTGAGTAGCTGTGCAGGCTTTGGGCAAGTGGCAAGCAGTTTGTCATGGCTGCCTTTAGGCTAGTAGACCTTGGGGATTTTAATCCCTGTCCCTCTCTGTCAATCAAGTCTGTTTCTCTTTTAATCCAGTATTATGTATTTTCAAACAAATGGTGTTCATTCTATGGTAGGTGCAAAAATACCAAAAAGCAAAATGTATAATGTAGTGGGTTTACCTGTTTTCCCCCTGCTGTGCCACTGAAAATTATTTTCTCTGTGATATAATTGTTCATATTTAAATCATCAAGCTTGCTTGCCTATTTTCTCATTGTTTTGTTTTGATTGAGTACTTTGATGCTGTGAATCCTGGCTGCATTTAGTTCATTATAATCATGTGAAACTAAACCCTGAATGGCTTCCAAATGAATATTATTTAATTTTCTTTGGCGTTCACACAAGTGGCGGCTTTGCCAGCAGAGCAGTAAGTATAGACATGTTTTTCACTCCTATGTGACAGGGTCGGATTTTAGACTGCTTCTCTTTTGCATTTCCGAAGTATTGAATAGCTATTCTGAGTATCATTATTAATATTTTTCCTTCCTTTTAGTCCCCAAATGTGAAAAGTAAAGAATAAACAGCGTTAACTTGTGTTTTTTTCAGTGTTGTACAAGCTTGAAAGTGAGTTTCCACACTTAGTAGCCAGGTACTCTGCAAAGATTATCACACATGTGGAATGTCCAAGAAGAATAGTGTTATTTTTATTTGTGACACACTAAAAATATTGTAAAATATGGAGAAAAGGAAAACTAAATTTGTATAGCTTTATGTGTACAGCCATGCTATTAAATTGCAAAACCTTACATTTTAACGTTGACAGGACTTCAACACCCCAAATGAATTAATTTTGATTTTAAGCTTCTTTTTGTCCCTTGATCCTTCTTGGGCAAGTCAGTTAATATGGTTCACAGTCTCTAGAGGTGATTCATACTAAGACATAAGAATATTGATTTCAACAAGTTAGTCATGGAAAAACAACTTAGGAACAAAACTGTGCTCAAATATAAGCGATATCAGGAGGAGACAGAGGCATTGTGTTTTACTGCCTCCTTTAGTAGGGGAATCAGTGTGGCTTTCAAAGACTTTTCTGATTGTTGAAATTATACAATTTTTTTCATGTTTGAGAGAAGCAGGTAGCCAAGGAGGCTGCTTACAGAGAGCTAATGGAACTGCACTACTAACTGTGGTGTGCTAGAAGAAAACCAACAAAATCCATCCTCTCCTGGCTTTTCTCGGTGGAAATAGACACATAGTCCAAACTGCGGGACTTGGCAGGTGGTTTTTTTTATTTTGCAAAAGGCAATGTAGTTCCTGTTCTGTGGCACCCCAATTGTTTTCATAACCCATACTTGGAGTTTGGCTCCATTTTTTTCCCCCCTACTTTTTGAGGATTGTTACCCTTATTGTAGAGAGATGAATGTGGGGCTCTTTTTGTTTGTGTTCCAGTTTTTGTTGGGTTTTGTTTGATTGGTTACTTGGGAGGTTGTTTGTTTGGGTTGTTTGGTATTTTTTAATGAAATGCAGCATCATCAGTTGAGGGATTTTAGCACATTATATGATGAGCAACTACTTTCATGATATGATGGTGGAGCTAATGCCAGGTTGTCTGACTTGTGCCTTTCCGTTGAGTCTGAGAATGGGTAAGTCCCTAAAGCCACTGCTTAGAAGAGAGAAATGGTAAAACCCCTTCACTCCAGATGGGACTGGAGAGTCTAGAGACTTTTTTTTAGGACATAAGAGGTCATCCTTAAATGGTGATTAACATGGGTTCTCTGGTCACCATAGTACATGTGCTACTATGAGATGATATCTTGTCTTCTACTCTGATTTTCTAATTAGGGTTTGAATACGTAAGAGCTGCAGGCTATGTTACATGTATTTGAGTGGCATGAACGTCAGCCCCAAACAGGAATCAAATGGGAGTGCAAGGAATCAAAAAATGAAGTGACAGTCAGTCCCAGCAGATGAACAGGAAAATCTCCTGAGATGTGGGAGACAACTCTTGCATCCCATTTTAATGTGAAACTAAGGAGGCGTGTTAAATGCAACATAGCATGCTTGCCCTTCTTGTGTTCCGTGGGTCTGACCAGATATTTGAATTTTAGAACCTTTGGTTCTGCTTACTGGCTGAGGGACATGCTTTAACATGTCTAAATTTCCTGTTGGGCTTTTTTAAGCCTTTTTTCCTTGTAATTATCATAGTATTATTACTGTATTACCTACCCAGTCACCTAAATAGTATGCATTCCACAAAACTTTGACCTGGTGTTCATCAGGCTGTCAGACTCCCTCAGTACAATTAGTGAATGCATGAGGGAGGTTTAAATATTATTTGTTTCCCTAGTTTTTAGCAGTTTTACGTATAAATAACTACTAACTGTCTCAAAATGCTGCTGTAAGCACAGTCTTTATAATTCACCAGAGATGTGCTCTCAGGAGAACAGTGAGACATTTAGTATTTGGGTGGGAGGGAGCTTGGAAAGCGTAAAATGAATTCTTACTCATAAACTCCCAGTAAATTATATGTTCATTTTGTAATAGAACACTTAGTTTCAGTAAAGATCTAGATCACGGATTGTGAGAAAATAGCACTATATTTCTATTCCTTACTGAAGGATAGCAGTGAAACAATCAAGTGTTTTTGGAAATTGTTTCTCAAATCCTTGGATCTTAATTCGTGGGAATTTGTGCTAAGGCCTTTCATTTATATTCCCCTCTCATCATTTCATGTTCATTAATTTAGAACCTCAAGTTACTGAACTGCAAAGTCTACTCTTGTTTTCATTTAAATGGCAGAATATTAAACAGTAGTAATATGTTGCACTCAGATGACAGTGCTGTTTTTCTCCTGAAAATTGAAGATATATAGCCCAAGACACAAATCATCCTCTGCCACAAAAGAATGACTGGTTCTACAGAAAGACAGGGTCTCGACCCTCACTGCCTGTTTCTTTACACTCCTGTGATGTCTTACGTGGAAGATACAATCTGTAACCATATCACTTTTTGTAATGTTCTTGATGATGACCCTTCTTTGTAACCTACCTGGTCGTTGTCGTGATTTTCTAAAGAGCTCCCTAGTCTGGAGTAAATTTATTTGTGGAAAAATAATGAAAGAATCAGAGATGCTATGGAAGTATTGGAGACATCTTTCTATGAAATGTTGCTGTCCACATATAAAGCTACCTGGACATAAGATGCATAGGGGTGTTAGGACGACTCACAAGCTTCTCCTGCCATTGAAATTAGCTTTTTTAAAGTTTTATTTCTGGAGTAGAGTAGCTCACTTTCAGCGAGATTATTCGGGATGCAGCATCACATTAGCTCAAAACTTTCCTTATGGGCTGGAGATTCTTCAGGCTTAACCCTAGAAATGGAGGTATAATGACCTTTACAAATTATATCAAAGACGCAAGGTAAAGAATCTGAAGATCATGTCTTTGGGCGTGGAGGTTATTCAAACTAAATCCCCATCTATATACCATGCTTATATCATGATCCTTAACCTTACACTTTGAGCTTTGGCAAAACCACTGCAACATGTGGTAATGATTGGTTAGAGATCTTAAATGTTTATAAGGCATCATTTTTGGTGTAGCAAAATATACTCTTAGATAATGTCTAATAGACAAACTGAGATACAGGTAATATTCCCAGTGAGTAACAAGCATCCTTCATTCGTTATAATCTTGTTTATTCTATTTTTAAAATAAGAAATTATTGCCATTCACTGATATTATCCCTGTTGAGTTTTACTTTATAAGTTATACACAATCTATTATTTTGCCTTCTGATTCTTCACTAAAGCAAAGTGTTAGTAAATTTAGCTTTCTAAATGGCTAGTCTTGGGCTTCAGGCTTTTGCTTTCTCTCTGTTGATTCAGGCTGCTGGTGTTTTCACTTAACATCCAGGATTCCATAGCCTAAACTAATGGGCCTCTTCCAACAGCTCACCTCAATTCAGTGCTGAACAGCTGGGGATTCTTTTACCAGTGACTCTACCCAGCATTTGAGGGGTGTGCAGTTAGGTCCTGGCTGATCTGTAGATATCTTCTTAAATTTGGAACATTTTAGATGGACAGAATAAATTTGCAAAACTACCTAGTTTTCTAGGGCAGTTTCAACCAAGTCATTTTTTTCTGTTGTATTTGTGAATTTCAAAGTATAGCCAGACTTCAAATAGCTGTTTAGCTTGCTTGATAGGAAGAACTTGCGTAATTAGTTGTGTTTCTCCATTTATTTCTTTCAGTGCAATAGAAAATGAGAGATGCAACATGTGGATGGTATACTCAAAGCAATGCTGCTTTTTGCTTGCCTCAGTTTGAACTAAACAGAACTAAAAACAAATAAACAAAACGCACAAAAAAAAAAAAAAACAAACGCAACACCCTCAAGCCAAAGTAAAAAAAAACCAAAAAATCCAAACCCACAAATGCTACATTCAAGTACAAAGAACTAGAAACTATTTATTTATATTAGTTTTCCATGCTTACATGAAAAGTAATTCTCTATGGAATTCTGTTGGGTTTTGGTGTTTGTTTTTGTTTTAATTTTTAAATAAAGAATGGTACCAATTATGAGGTCTTCTATTCAGTTGTTTTCTTCATCTGTAGCACAATACATATTTATAAATTAGTAATACATATTTATGGATTGCTCCTAATACAGCAAGTGTTTCAGTTTGTATGGAAAATGGTTCACAAGGCTCTACTTGCAGAGCTTGCAAAAATGTAACAGTATCTGTAACCTTCTTCTAAAGAGATACATCCCTAGCAGATTTCACTGTTAAATTAAAAAAAAAAAAAAAAAAATTAGAGCTTGCCTGTATGACTACTTTGCTTTTGAAACATATCAGGAATTCAATTTCCCCAAAGTATTTTTTCTTTTTTTCTCCTTCCTCCTCCAAGCACAAAGAATGGAGGAGGAGTGGAAGTGATGTACATCATCTATAGCCTTCCCACTCACAACATGATCCACTGTGTTTGGGGGGAAGCCTGTGGACCAAACAAACATTGCTCTGGCTATTTTGGAGGGGTAGAAGCTGTCCTGGTAACTGGGGGAAGGAGCTGCTGTGAGCTACGGAGCATCATTTAAACAACTCAGTACATCTGGGAGACATGCAGAAGACTTGCTTCTTCTTTCTCCTAGACGAGTATGCTCTGCTGTGTTTTTTAGTTCACCCAACATAGGATATAGCTGTTGATGTTTGTGGTCCCAGTTAAACAGAACTAAGCTTGTGGAGCAGAACAAATCACTTTTCATATGTGCCTTTGTAGCTGCTTTCTTAAAATTAGGATATTTTAGAGTCAGACAAAAAATGATTGGAGGAAAAAATATTCAAATCCTTAGGAAGTTGTTACTGAATGATTTGTGCCTGCTTTTTAAAAGCAAATAGCACTGGGAAGGAGTAATTTCCTAGAATTAAAATGTTTTGCCATCATAGTATAATATTACTTATCACTGTAACTTTTGTTTCACTTCCATAAGGAAAAAACAGGGGTTATCTGATTCTTCAGTTGATTCATCATTGAAGTGTTATCATCTCTGCCTCAAGGCTTTGTTCAGTGGCCAACAGCATGTCTCCCATATGCACAGGAGTAAATCAAAGGTTTAAATTACTGTGGGTCTTAGTTACTCAGAATACACATCTTCTGGCAAGTGAATCTGAGTCCATATAGTGCTTTAAAAACAGATCTTTCTCTTGCACAATGAGGAATATATTGTGTACCTAACGTGAGGGAACTGGGCACTTTTGTTTGTGCTGAGCTCATACTGAGTAGAGAAAGTGAAAAAGATGAAAGCCTATTTCTTCACCTCTGCTCATTTCTAAATTATGAGTCTTGTAATGTCTCAGCTTCATGTTGGGACAAGTCCAGACCACACAGTAATTCCTCCTACGCTGGTTGTCCCTTTTTTTTTTCATTTATTTTCCTGCATCACACACGCTCAGGTCAGGTACCCTGCAGTTCAGACACAGTCTTTGTGACAAACAAACTTCACTGTTGATGGGAATCTCCAGCTGCATTGTTACTGCAGCACCAAATATACATATATATATATATATTCTGAAGCCCTGTATATCTGCTACATCTTCAACAATTTACCTTTTAAGTTAAGGGGGTTTTTGTGATTTTTCTGTATTATTTTTATTATTACTTTAGTGATAAATGCTTATATTTGTTTTCTGGAGACTTTCCTACACTACTGCAAAAATCTTTGAAGTACAAAGAGAAATGTTTTCAAAAAGATTTGAAATTTGCAGGTGCTCAGAATTCTTTTGATTAAATAATTTACATTCGGCTTTATCAGGATCCAAACTAGTGGGTTTGCAAGATCTTCCAGCTTTGAACATTGTTAGTGGATTTTGGAGGCTGCTGGTCTCTTATACTCTTTCAGTAAAAGTCCTATTTGGAGATCACTTTGCTTTGTAAATTTGGGAGGATAACTATAGACACCATGGCAGTTTTGCCTTTGTGCTGCATCATCCTTGTCATCTAGAAATAAACAAGGACCTTCATGCCAAGGTGAAAAAGAAAGAAGCTTTCTAATGAAAATTCCAGAGAACCACAGTCACTGTACTTTGTTTAGAGGACATAAGTAGAGATAATATTTCTTCTCAAAATTTACAGCCCATCTTACGTGGCTGATGATTGTATACAAAAGTAAGAAACCAAACAAGCTAAAATTACATAATTTAATATCCTTGACTGCAGCAGTACCTATTTGATGGATCTGAAAATAGAATTTCCTAGTTCAGGACTTGGCACACAGTCTGGGAGCATAATGCTTGCTATTAAAACCATGACTACTAAACTGCATAAGATAAAACTGAGCTATGATTCTTAGCAACTTCAGTAGAGACATGACCTGCTAGTCAGCAAGGGAATTCATTGCCCAGCAGAGGCATTAAAGAGAAATATAGGTGGCAGATAGTTTTTGTTTCACATTGCTCTAAGGGGAAAAAAATGTATTAGTATTTCAAATGGATCTGTATGCAAGCTTGGTGGATGTTTGTCTTATTTCTTACAGGCTGTAAAAAGATTTTTTTTTTTTGTCTCTTCCTTTCACTTTCTTAACTGAATCTGGTACATGTAGCAAGAATGAAGAGTTCTACAGTACTGGAAAATGTAAACAAGTTTATGGTGCCAGTGGACTCCAGGTAACCAGCCAATATGATCCACTGTACGGTTCTCCCCCAGTTTACAGTCGTTAGTATTGTCATGCATATTTTTGCTTAGCATGTTCTGTTTAAGTTTTTGAGTGGGAATCCTGTGACCTAATTATCTGTGGTGTAGACATCCACATGTGAATTCAGCTACCTTTGCAGTTCAGAGAAGTTGCATGTGGAGAATATGATTCACACATTCATCCTCTGACAGATGCCTGGAGCTGGTCAGGTGAATCACAGCCAAGAAATGCCCTCTTCTCATGGTGAGTCTAGGCAGCTAGCCAAGATGTGGATGTCTGCGTTGCAGAAGTCTGAAGCTGTGTCCTTAAAATAAAATGTCATGGCTTTCATTTCCTGAACAGTGCAAACCATGATATTCTAACACTATTAGGCTATTTAGGTAGTTGTGCAAAAAAGTTTACTTTCAGAGTCTGAACTTAAAGAAAATAATTTAAAATTATGGTTGAATAAGGTAAATAGATAAGAGGGTGTATTTATTTAAAATGATAGTTATGTAATATCACTATTCCTTTTATTAGTTTGCTTTTCTTGAGAAGGGTGGGGCTTGCACCTTACATACAATATGCAAAATCATTTTTGCTCATTATACAGAATATGTTGTAGGTACATGGAAACTTTTGTTCTGTGACTGTAAAGGCAGATGCTCCCTCTAGTGCCTAAGACTATTTTCTTGTAGTGGCAATAGCTTTGTTGGGCTTTACTATCTAGTTTCTTGAGTCCCTCAGGTATCAGTCTTAGAATGAGTAATATGAATTGAAGATAAACCCTTTAGTATGGCTTACCTCCTGCACCTTTAACCTTGTGTATAGCAAAAAGAGTCAGATAATATATTAGGATAAAGACAGTTAAGATATCCTTTAAATGAAAGTTTTTATAGCCTGTCAAGTCAGTAAACTGTTATTGAAATTGAATATCACCTGGGAAAACCATGGTACTTGTGAACGTTTCTGAGGGTTCATTGCGTACATGGAATGGTAGGGATTCAAAAACTACGTAGACACTAATCTCAGACTTGGGTTATTGTTCTCTTCTTGATGTTTTTGTTAGCTGATATTTTTAATATGGCTGTTGAAGACAGCAGATTTAAGTTATGCCAAGTGTTTGTTTTAAACCAGTATATGACATCACTATGCAAAAAGAAGAAATGCCTGAACTATCTAGACATCCAAACACACTGTTTAGTAAGAGAGAGTATCTATGAGTATCTATACTGGCATCTGGGAGAAGGAGTGAGGTGAACGGAGTATATTTGTGTGCCATGTGATGTGCCTGAAGATGCCTATACTACTTGCTTGTAAGGCTGTAGCTGTATTCATCCCAGCACACAGTCCTTTCTAAAGGCAGCCTTTCAACACTGTGTGCGTTCTAGAGTTTTTTAACGTTACTAAAAAAAAAAAAATTGCTTTCCACAGTTGTGTGTCTATCTGTAAATCATGCTTAAAAATAAATTCTATTAGAAATAGTCTGTGTAGGGGAAAAATGTGTATGAATCAAGGTATATTCCTAACAATATTTGATACTAAATTATAAAATCCAAGGTTATGAATAGTACTGCAATAATGCATTGCCTACACTATTACCAAGTTCTTCTAGATGTGACAGCAGAGGATTTTAAGGGGATTTGAGGGAAGAGAATAGGTAGGGGTTTTTAAGGAAATATTTCACAAGTATGATGATGAGTGAATATTCTTCTACTTCATATTTATCCTGACTATAAGCTATCTGAAATGGCAAGCTTTTAGTCTGGTGGATTTTCTGTTATTTTTGTAGGTAGTCTGTGCGTCCCTTCCCCCTCCTTTTCCTTCCCTCAATCTTTCTCTCTGTAAGGAAAACAAATGGAAAATTTATTGTAAAGGCTCTGTGGACATCACTATTCAAACCCAAGAAAAATGTATACAAGTAAAATGCATGTTCTGCTGAGGTGCACTGGGAATATCAGTAATATTTTTCATTCTGTAGCTTGCATTTGTGCAGCTGAATGGAAGAGCAATACAGTACAATTTGAAATAGCAACCAGCAGCAACCTTTCTTCTCTTCTGGATACTTGAATCTTTTTCATCTCTTCCAGGGAGAACAAATGAGAAAGTGTCCATGTGTTTTAGTTACCTTTCTTTTCAACACGTACTACCAATACGCAGTGTAAGAAAAAGGAGCTGAAACTAATTACCTATGCTTGATTACATTCTAAGGTAGTCTGATATTAGAGCTGAGTTTAAAAAAAAATATATAATTCAGTAACTTGCTACAATTATAACTGATTGACTATTAAAAGTTTCTTAGCCTTGCCAAACGCAAAGCTGTTTGCCTGCTGTAAAGATTTCTCCTTGTTGGTGGCATTTTATCAGCATTAGTGAGCATGACAGTTAAACAGCAAAATCATATTGTTCAAGGGTTAGACTGTACTTGGATAACCTCTCCATGAAAAGGATCCATCTTACATTACTGCTCTTAAATTGTGACAAGAAATGTTTGCGTCCTATTTGATGCTTCTGTTGCCTTTGACCACTTGGAAGTCTAAATGCTGTGTACTTACTCTTTTGTCTCCAGCTGTGCATTGTAGACTTTGCACTGTAAAATGTTCCAGTTACCTGCTTCAAAATTACAAGG
The DNA here is from genome assembly GCF_003031625.1 of Empidonax traillii. NCBI lineage: Eukaryota > Metazoa > Chordata > Aves > Passeriformes > Tyrannidae > Empidonax > Empidonax traillii. Next base: position 924,378 of record NW_020955400.1, on the reverse strand, counting down.
TAGGCTAGACCCTTAGCCAATTGTCTACATTTTATTGTGATTTTTTTTTTGGTGGTCAGTGACCTTCTCAAGAACACATCTTTCCTTGGAGGGGAAATTGGTCCCTAACTTTTTATTGTGTGCCACATGATTGCCTTTGCTGATGTTCTCTCAAGAGCAATACTGTTTCTTGGCAATTGCAGTATAATGTCAGTGGAGACAAATATGGTTCAACAACATCAAATTCAGGAATTTTAAAGATCAGGTAGCATGTCAGCATCCTGAAATACAGTTTGGAAACGGTCATCCATGAGGATGCCATTTGCATGTGAATATCACATTCCTTTTCTGGGAGGAATTTGTCCATCATGAACATTTGCCTTCCTGCTTCAAATAAAGGGGTTTTTTCTCTGAGCTTGAGTCAGCAGGAAGTGACCCATTCCTACCATTCCCTCCTTGCTGCTTCTTCCCTCCAAGACTATACCAATTAGCTCATAACCTGTTGGTAGAGCAAATCATTACTCCCCCTCCTGCTTGCTCTGCTTAAGGAGGAAAGAAGGGAGGATAAGGTTTTGGTTATGAAAAGTTGAATTATCTCCTTTGCTTACCTCATGATAAGCTGTTATGTATTCAAAACTGAAGACATGGGTGTTATTTGAAGAATATTTAATGAAGTAATCCATTGTAATCCACCCTTAATGTTTTCTTATAATGACTGGTGTTGCAGAACCGAGATGCTCGCTCAGGCTTGTTATCTTAGGCCTGTTTCTGCTCTGCTGCATGTGATTAGCTTTGTGCTTCTTAGTTAAAATTGTGATTGCTTAAAAATGACTAAGAACAGAAGTGCACAGCATGATGCTGCACTGATGCAATTATTCTTACTATTTCTGTCTAAACATCAGCTTTTATGGATTCAAACTTTAAAAAGATTTTTCAATTTTTAGTTTTGGTTTTATTAGTGAAAGTCTGTCCTGAGACTCTGAAAAAAAAATACATTGGCTTTTGGTTTTTATACTGTATAGTAGTTTATCAGGTAAAGATAGGATAATTTAATATAGCTAAATATGAATTTAAAAAAATTACTGTTTCAGTGCTTAATCCTTGCAGCTATTTTATTTTTGCTTCCCCAGTCCCAGGGATGTCTGAACAGTGGGTCACTGATCTGACCTATAATTCTGTCATGAACTCAGGACCTATCCTACCTATTCTGATTTATATCACTGCTGAAGTTCAATCAACACTTCAACCTTTTATGTGTCATATAGTGTTTTTTTTCATGTAGCTTTTCTTCTGTTGAAAAACAATGGCGATTGTCTTTCTTTAGGTTGTAGATTTCTAATGTTTTCTGCCAGTCCTGTTGTTCCAAGTTTGACTTCCCCTGAATATATTTGTACACTCTGTGAAAGCTGATTTTTTGTTGATGCAACATGAGGGCATGTTGTGGTTTAACCCCAACCATCAACCAACCCCCACACAGCTGCTCACTCACTCCCCCACCAGCAGGATTGCTGAGATAATTGGAAGGGTAAAAGCTGGAGAACTCATGGGTTGAGATAAAGACAGTTTCATAGAGAAAACAAAAGCTGCACACACAATGAAAGAAAAAGATATAATTAATTCACTGTTTCCCGTGGGCAGGCAGGTGCTCAGCCTTCCCCAGGAAAGCAGGGCCCTATCACACATAATGGTGACTTGGGAAGACAAATGCCATCACTCTAAACACTCCCATCACTTCTTCCTTCTTCCCTCCAGCTTTACATACTGAGCGTGATGTCGTATGGTCTAGAATATCCCTTTGGTTGGTTTGGGTCACCTGTCCCAGCTGTGTCCCCTCCCAACCTCTCTTGCAACCTTAACTTCCTTGCCAATGTGGCAGCACAAAAAACCACAACAGGCCTTTGCTCTGTGTGAATGCTGCTCAGCAATAACAAAAACATCTCTGTATTATCAACCACATGTTCAGCACAAATCCAAAACACAGCCCCATACTAACAATTGTGAAGAAAATTAACTCTACCCCAGCCAAAACCATCACAAGGAAGAACTTTGCTTGATTTTATTTCATTCTATTAGTGACCTATTTGACACAGTTTGCAATTTGCCTTTTAATGGATATAAAGTAATTCCTTGCATTTTATTTCTTTTTATTTAATATGTTTTTTTTTTCAGGCTAGACCTAGCAGAAAATGCTGTCTTTGAAAAGAGCTTTAGGATTCTAAAGTTACTGCCCTTATCAGATGTATATTTTCTGTAAAACAAAGCAACCGTAATAATGAAACAAACCCCATAAAATCTTTAGCATTACCCTACATTTCTAACTTAAGACTACTACATAAACCCATTGCTGTTTCTCTCAGTTTTCTTTTGTAACAGTTTATCATATCTATAATCTCATTTACACCATTCATCTGACATGTGCTACAGGGGTTATCTTTTAAGTGTAAATCAAGCTTTTGGAAATAGTCCAGAATATATCACAGTGTGGTACATGTCATTGTATAAACTTGATGGCCAAGCTTACGTCAGTATAAATACAGTGAATTGAAAGAATGAGCCACTGCTGGGTTCATGTATTTCCAGTAGCTATTTTTCCTTTTCACACTTTCTGTGATAGTTGACCTGCTTATATTGTATTCTTTTCTCTGATTTGTATGCTCTTTCTCATTTTCCATCCAAGGGTTACAGGGCTGTATGCATTTCCTGACAGCCAATTAATTGGATGTCTCTTCACTCAGCCAAGAATAGAGGTAGCAGTTCTACATGAACCCCTCATGTCCATTGATGTGCACAGCAGACATCCTAAGAATGGGGACACATTTCCCTGGTCTTGTGGCTGCATGCTGTTCACATCAATTTCCCATTAAAAGGTAATTTAAAGGTATAGCCCCAGGCGGACTCAGGAGAAAGCTATAAAAAGAGTTTAATTAACAGTTCAGAATAATATAATCTAAGGTTGAATAGTCTGTAACCAGTTCATTTTTTTTGTTCACACTTGTCATTTCCTTTACTTGCAGATTAGAAGAGATTTCCTTGTTTGGTAAAGAATGCAATGAAATAAGTCTTCGAAGAAGCTTTATTGTACGTGTCTTGGAGCTAGATCACTGCATTATCATGAGCTTTAAACCTGGCACGGCTTATCTCCCCTCTGCATTAGCTCACCTCTTTTGGTCAACACATTTTAAGGAAAGAAATTCAAGTCATCTCACAGTTGGGCCCTTCTTGCTTTTTGAAAGGTTTATCACCAATCAAAAATGCATTTTCCCCAACTTACAATCTAAAGAAGTAGATATTTTCATGTGGAAAAATGGTGGAAAATTGGGCTAGAATAGATACAGGAGGCTTTGTATTCAAAATCAAGTACCATTGTCTCTTTCCTCCTCTTGTTGGTTGTGGTTTTGGTTCAAATTCCTTTGCAGGGATTTTAGTTCTTACCTTTTTTTTTTTTTTTTTTTTTTTTTTTTTTTTTTTTTTTTTTTTTTTTTTTTTTTTTTTTTTTTTTTTTTTTTTTTTTTTTTTTTTCAACTTGGTTGTTTAGTTTTGATGAGTTTTGTTGATTTGTTAATTGTTTTTCTGTTTGTTTGTGGTTTTATTTTGGTTTGTTTGTTTGTTTATTTTGAGGAGCTTTTTTGTTTTGTTTTGTTTCCCCTCCCCCACACCTCTTCCTGTATTTTTGTGTTGTGCAGGTTTCTGCACAAATCCAGCCTGGCTGAATATAGCAGGATGTGTTACTTTCATGGTCCTAACAGCCTTCAAATCAGAATGATTTTCTGTCACACTGGCCTGACCTTTTCCTGGAAAAATTTATTACCTAAAAGAAGGAGAAAAAAAGACATAGTAAGGGGATAGAAGTACTCTCTTCCTTGAGGGCTAAAGATATACAGTACTTGTTGTCATTTAACCATCCACCCACCTAATTCTTTCTAAAATGCTAGCCAAAAGTGCAACAATTTGTGGACGTGAAATATCTTGCACACTTGGTACATTAGAACTAGAAGCCTGACAGTTTTATTCTACAGAAATGTCTTGCTTTCTTAGACCTGCGTCTTTTTCTGTACAAGTGGAAGGTATGCAGATTTCTTAAAAACTTCTGATTTTTACATGGATCACCTCTGAGGAGTAGAGTGAAGAAAGTGACTGAACTTCTGTTTTGTCCCATGGCCAGTACGTTAAATCATTCCCTAATTAAATATGGCCATGCTGGGATACATTCTGCACAAATTAAATAATCCTGACTTTTCAGTTATTGAGTTTGTTTTGATTGCAGATAAAATGAGAGGAGGCATAGTTTGATCTTTATTCCTTTGTGTGCCAAGTTTTTCAGTATGTTATGACAGTTTAAAAAGAAAAAAAAGGAAGCAAAACAGGAATATTTTTGTATGATTGACAGAAAAACCCCTTAAGAAGTGCTCGAAGTGACTACCTCAGTGAAAATTGTTGTGGAGCTAAATCAGCTTTTGCAGTATCTAATTACCACTGCCACAACATCCAGATAGTTTGTTAATTACCGTTCTGCTTCTCCTTCCAGTTGCCATGTCAGGCACAGAAGTTAACGTACACTTTCACAGTATACATCAAATCTGTTAATTTTCATCATGCTCTCACAATAGAAAGCTGTAGAAGTGATCAAAATAAATTTTACCATAGCCATTCTGAAGGCTTAGTAAGCTTACCAGGCAAATGATAATTTATACATGTCTACTTCAAACACATGGTTAGCTTATAATTCTAACTGTGGAATGGTTGGGGAGGCTTCTGTCTTGTAGACTTGAAACTAAAAGCAGCATTTTTCAAGCAAGCCTGAAAAATTCCCGTGGTACTGACAACAGGGATTTTGCAAAGTGAGCATAGCCCAAGCAGGCCTAATGTTCAGCGCCAGGAAACACTGACTTCAAGGGTCTTAAGTGTTCATGTGTTACAAGGGTTAGGTGAGGGAAATTAATGTAATTTAAAATAGAGCTGTTTTTCTCAGCTGTAGTGTAGATCTACTGTCTCATGGATGTAGTCATTGCGGAATTAATTTCTTGATTTTTTTCCCCGTTTTTTTTAACTGTACTCCCACTTCCCCAGGCGCAGCTCCTGACTTGTATCTGTCCTATACGACAGACCCTGTATGTCCAAAGGCATATTGTTTTCATACGGAGATGAGAGCACTACAGTAAAAATGGACTTTACTGTCCTATATGCATGCATTCCTTCATTGTAGGATTGAGCATTTCTGAGGAAGAGGTGTAGTGTTTGATTTGTAGCTCTGCTGAAGGACACCGGAGCTGATATGGGCAGGAGTGGGTACATCAGCAACTGTGTTTTATTCTCAGTTTTCTGTTTGCTCACAGGTAGTTGCTGACCTATACAAGCAGCATATATGCTACCCACTAAGCAAGTCTAGCTAGTATGTACAGTCATCTGGAAATGAATATCTGCTTATCTGTAGGAACCATTTACCCTTAGAGGAATGAGGAGACAGCAGTCCAAGCTTTTCTTGTGATGCAGCCTTGCAGACTTGATTGCCTAGCTGAAGATGAAAAGGAAGAGATGGGAAGCTTCTCATGGAGTTGCATAGTGTAAATCATTGGCTAGCTGTAACTCACATAGGCCTGAAACTACCAATTTCCAATAATGACAGTAACATACATCTGTGTCAAACTGTCACTCCATCTTACGTTAGGATCTCCATCTTGTATTACAGCAAGAACAAATGTAAGCGTGCCCAGGACAGTGTGCTGCAGATGGTTTACTTTCTGAGAGGAACATTTGACAGCTTATCCCTGAATCCCATAGCAAGGTGATCCTGAATTTGTCTTGTCTCTAATGTTGGCCCAATTGGCAGGGACAGGGACTTTTCTGAAAAAGCATCAGTGAATAACTAATAATATCTGATACTTCTCAGCCTTTCTACATGGCAGAGTACATTCAAGGGTTTGTTAACCATCCCTGTATGAAGAAAACTGGAGAACAAGAAAACAAGAGACATTCTGCCTACCCTAGAACATTAAAAATTTTCAGATTCAGGAGACAGTGAGATTAGACAAGAGTAGGTCATGCCAGTGCCTTTATTATTATGGTTTGAATTAGAATTTCCAAACCCTTTAGATATAGCGACTGGGAATAAATAGTTCCCCTCTTTAGCCAGAACTGAAAAAACTTGGAACAAGGGGAACCTGCAGCCAGGGTAAAGACTGAGTTCAAAATGGCACCAAAATATTCAGAGGAGGTATGTGTCAGACTTGAGGAGAATTGAATCTATGAAGAGCTAGTGGAAATGCAGGTGAAGTAACTGTTCAGCGGTGGGATGGGCCAAACTGCCACACTGAACATCTTTTGATGGACATCCTTAACAGCCACGACTGCAGTCAGGAGAAATTCAGCACATTGCAGTTTTTAAATCTGTCTGCAGTGCTCTTCCATTTCACCAGCTGTTCTGTCCTTACTTCGTAGTAGCTTTGAAAGTTTTAATTATTCTTGCCCGTAGTTAAAATTATGCTTGTGTGGGTAAGTAAATGCAAGTGTGTTGTATCTAATGTCAGAGATAATTGCTGACTGCCTCAAGAGACCTGATAGATTCATTACCTCTACATATGGTAGGAAGAAAACTGTCAGATTTTATTTAAGCTTTGAAAAGCCTTTAAAAAGGGTTACAAATTGTCGCAGAAAGAGCATCAGTTTGCTAAGCAAGGTCCCACGCGTTGCTACATTTCTGTAGTATATTTAAATGGATACATCTTTTCTATTTGTCTTAGAAAAGACAATCTGGGAACAAAAAATAAAGGATTTATAGCTCTCTTCCTGATACTGGTAGATCTTCCAAAATGAAAGCACTTCATGCTGGACTCCGTAATTTTGAGTACCTGTCAAATACTGAGGTATTTTCTAATCAAAATCTGTGATGCATCTGATACTATCACTTACTAGGCTAGTTTAGCAAACATTACAAGCAACAGATTCAATTTGACATCTTATTTTATCTGTTTTATTATTTTTCCAGTTTGATTGCACTTAATAGCGTTACTGAGTTTGAAGTCGTATTGTATGAATGCAGATGAGACAAGTTCCTCTCTCAGAAAAGCAGCTGAAGTTCTTGCAGGCACCTAACAGGAATTTAAGTTGGTCTCACTGCTGTTGTATAGTCACACTCTCCTCCTTTCTTTGTTGTGTGTGTCCCACTCATGTGTGACCATTCTGATATGCACCAGACCTGCATTTCACTGCACCAAGCCAGTGAAACACTGGTCCAACTGGCCAGTAGCTGGTTTGTTTAGCCTGCAGTAGAGCCTCAGCCTGGAGATGCAGTTACATGTTATAGCTGAACTCACTGAGAGATGTAGAGAGGAGTACTCCCTTGCTCCTTCTGTCTCCTGCTAACCACACAGTTCTACCCGTTTCCTCTGCCACAGCTTTTGCTCCCACTAACTTTTCATTTAATTTGTTTAAGTTGTTAATTCAGCAGAAAGTTCTTCAGCACTTTGCTCAGACTTTATTTTTGAGGAATAACTCTACCCAGTGCAAAATTTGACACGTACTTGTTATGGCACCAAAGAAGATGAGGTGTAGATGAAGTGACTGGAATTAAAGGCAGACAATGGCAGAAATTGGCAATGCCAGGGGCTTCTTCTGCAGTAGCAGTGTACTTCAGACATTATTCACTGATAATGTCCCAGAACCATAACCAGAGAAGCAGATAAAGTCAAGATCAGGAAACAAAGGTGCACAGAAGACAATAGTAGCAGAGAAATGGGAATTAGGTGCATCCACCAGATTTTTTGCAGTTTTTATGAACTATTTGTAAATAGAGCTGCTGCAGAAAAAAAACACATTAGGTTTTATTGCATGTTTTCCTGCTCTAATTCATCTGCCTTGCCTGAAATATTTGTATGAACTTAACAGATACCAATATATTTTTTTAATGCACTATAAATGTTGCAGGGTAATTTCAGTGTGTGAATGAAATAGTTAAGTAATAAAAGGAGAGGAGGGAGTAGTGGTAAGAGCAACAGGTAATCTCACTGTCACAGAGGATATGTGAAGGCTGTAGGGCATTATGGTTGCCTAAGGAGGTTTCCCAGTGGCACTTGCTGGAATTCTTAAAAGCTTGAATTGTCCTGTTATGCTGAGCTCTCATGGGTGTTTAAATCTGTCACGAGCAAGCAGGGAATTGATAAAAACATAGCATGCATTTGATGTAAAGGTAGCTACAGAAAAGGATCGACTCTGTTATAGATGCTGACATATTGAAGTTAGCTCAAGTGGAAATCTAGCTTGTCTTAATTAACCCGCAGAAAGCTGGAATACACATAAAGAGGGAAGTTCTTCAGAGTAAATGTGGGATTAATTAGCCCTTGTCTCAAATTCAGAATGACATACCTTTGGAGAAGAGTTGGATGACGAGGTATAATTGTCTTTTTTTTTTTTTTTTTTTTTTGGCATTTAAGGTTCAGGAATCTAGTTATCCACAAAAAGTCCATTTGTAAAAAAGTTATACCTTATATCTATAGCAAGCTGGAAATCAAAAATGGTGAAGATAAAGCAGCAAGGTTCACAGCTTTTTCAGTTTTGAAGTCTTCTCTTCCAGTCAATCAAGCATCACAAAAGTGTAGCACTACCACATATGGATTACTCAGATATGAGTTTAATGTTGATGTAGATGAGAAAGCACATAAAGTAGCTATATGTCTATGCAGAATGATCTTATAAACAAGTGAAAGCAGGTGTGAAATTCTCTTCCATGTTTGACTCACCTGAGAAAGGGCTACTCTGCAGAGGGACATGTAGGAAAGCAATTAGTTTATGGTGTGATGTAATGTGCATAGAGTCATAAAGAATTTCATAGGATTGTATTTAGAAGCAGAAGAGCATTTGTTTGTTGTTGTGTAAGCCTCCTTTGAGGAGAATTTTTTTGATTCTTTTGTACTCAGTTTTGTCATTTAAAACAATGCACGTTGCTTGGTTTCTCACTATGCTGCAATTTTCTCTGGTACTCTGGGAATGGAGTTTTCAAGGCAAATAATTTAGCAATTTTTCAGATGTCATCTGGAAGGTGAAATTTATCTCACTACTATCTGAGCTGTAGGAATTAGCTTGCAAGGTTAACAGTGAAATAAAAAATTAGGTTTGGTGTGTTCTTTTATTGTTTGTAATTAATTTGTGGTAATAACCTCTGTCATACAACTAATCACTTTACAAGTGTTCAAGGAGGATGTTCTTTTCTCTAGGGAATTCACAGCATAAGGAAAACTGGTCAAGAGAACAGGGGGACAGTGACAGGCACTTTGAAGCTTTGAAGGTTATGACAAGCTTAAATTTGATGTGATAGAAGTGCAAGGCTTCAAAGAGGGAGTGACTTGACATGATCAAATCGACAGGGGAGGAAGATACCTATTGCAGCTGTGTTCCTCGTGGTGAGGAGAGTCTTTTGACAAGTCAAGGAACAGGAATTATCTGTTCTAAAGGTGGGATATAATGAGGGTCTGAGCAATAGACTTGTCTGTAGGAAATATAAACAGAATCTTGGAGATGTTAAGAATGAAGTACCATCTCAACTGCATGGTAGAAGAAAGAGCAAAGTGAAAATGAACTCTGAGTTCTGGAAGTATAAGTAATGGTGAAAATCAATTGATCTGTCATCTTGCAAAAAGAATGTGTAAAGTGGCAACAAAATGTTTATAGGGAAAGGTGTGGATACTGTTATGGCGGTGTTGTATAATATCCATGTACTTTGTTACTAGACATTGAAAAATAAAATTTGATTCAGGACATCTTTCACTTCAGTTTTCCAGGCTATAGGACAAAGACACAAGGCAAATTTTCCACTGTGTGAAGGTTGTCAACAGTACAGAACAGAAATGTGTACACTGTGGAAAACATAGGAGTTTAGGGAGAGAAAATTCAATTCACCGTGAACTGGGTTAAAAACTCCTTGAAGCCAAGTCACAAGAATTTTACTGACAGGAAGAAGTTCATTTCAGGTCTCAGGAGTCAGCAAGATAGAAACAGTGTTCAACTGAAATATAGGCTCTCTGGCTGAAGAAAGGGCTATAGAAAACTCAAAAGTCAGGCAAAATAATTTTAGTACCTCATGTCAAGTTTTGAAATATTTCAGCTGTCTTCCATGTCAAGCCAGAAACACCCTTATCTGAGGAGCAAAGTCTAAGCAAACAGGGAGAACTGACACAAATCACAGCAGCTTAATTAGAAAACTTATTTTTCTTGTTGCTTGCAGATGATTTTTTGGGGGGATTTTGCTTTTTGTTTGAGTGTGGAGAATTAAGACGCAAGGAGAATTTGTCAGAAGCATCCTAATAGACTACTGGGTTTCAAAGCCACAGCTTGCTTTTATCAGAGGAGTTTTCTAGCCAAATTACTTCAGAAGGGTTGTCTTTGGGCAAGCATCTCATTATAATGAGGCAGTACCTATGGTGAAGATACTACTTACATCAATATGTGTTTCACCTCTTAGCTTCTCTGAAATTTGAGGGACTATTTCTTCTTGGCAATACCAGAGGAATATTTAAAAATTATGAAGTGTTAAATTCGTATTTTTTTCCTGCCTACTTAACTTGCAGGATATGAAGTCTGTGACAAAAACTATTCTGTTGAATGTTAATTGTGCATGTTATTAAAAAAAATAAAAAAGATAAGGAAAAAATCCTGCAAAAATCAATTAGCAGTCAGATAGCACTTACAGATACTGTAAAATTGTTGCCATCATAGGAATATGTGGAAAGCCAGGTCTAGATGGTTTTAACCAGTGTCACTGCATAACAAAAAATTATATTCTGCCACCCTGTCTTTTTTGTGATTCTTTTCTTAACCTTGAGCTTTATGAAACACATTTATTTTAATTTCATTTTATGTTACCATCAAGATAACATGGTGGCGGTATGTCAGACTGGAGTGAAATATGCTTTCTTCTACTATAGGCTTTCACACAGGCTTTTAATTCCTCCTGTTATTGCAGAGTACCTCTTGTTTCTGAGCTCTCATAGTGAAATGTACTGCAATTCTCTGTGGCTGTCTTGGATGTTTATAGATTGCTACTGTAAGAAGTAGAAAATTTTGCATTGTTTCATAAGCATAACCCATAAGGCAGAGTAATGGAAGAGGCAAGATAACTCCTTTGCTATTGTAATGGCACAAGCAGCATTAGATTTCTCATTGCACTTGCTCATGGTGACCAGAAAATGCTAGGTTTTTTACAGGAATTAGTGGCAGTGGGACAGGACTAACAGAAAACATCCTTTAAGATGGAGAGAAGAAAGAGAGATAAGTTTCCATTGTGATGGAAATCACAGGCTTCCTGGGACTCATTGGCAGTTACTGCAAATAAACTGGTGGGCAGGAGCTGTATTGACTTATGACCAGTCAGAACATGAACATGTTTGGTTGTATTTTCATTTTGATAAGTTTGCAGAGCCTTTGCCAGCATCCATCAGCTATATTGTAAGGGGAAATGGAGCTTAAAGCATTTGTGCAGGTACACTGTGTTTTCATTGCAATAATAATGTAGTTTTGCAGGTGCTTCCTTGTGATGGTCCTTTCTTTCAGACTTGCACAGTGAAGATCTCTAAGTATTATTAACTCAGTTGTTTTTTTCTTATATCTGTGTAGCTGCCTGATTACATAATCCAGCTTTCAGTTTATGAAGCCATGTCACTCAGTGGCGAGGTCTTTCTGGGGTTTTTGTTCCCTTTCCATGGAAGTGTATTGGAAAGGACAACATGGGAATGGAAAACTCACAAGGAAGTGGTTGTATGTTCAGAAAAAAATAAGTATCTGTCATACTAAGTCATAGTATATATACTTATATATTTTGCTTTTTTTAAAAAAGTAAATGTTATATGCAGGGGTTTTAACCTTTAAAAGAAAACATTCAAAATGCAGACAGACTGAAACAGCAATGTGTAACATAAGGGCTCTTCTAAAATAGGAAAGATCAGATACTATTATCATTCAAGAGAAAAAAACCTTAGTATTTTAGCTTTTCTGTCTAGAAGAGTTAGTGCTATTAAATGTATGGGTGACCAGCTGCAGTCATTCACCATATATGAGTAAGAAAATCTTTTTTTTATATAAATTATGTAGCTCTTTCAGTGGCTATATATATATGAGTGTGTATGTGTATATATATATAAACACATGAAGTGCCACAGGGTAATAAGATAGCTAAAAACTGTATGTATAGGGATTATTAAAGAAAAAAAAGAACACAAAGGATAGACAACAGGAGGTGGTATATTAGAAAGGACTTTAGAGATGCAGAAAACAGAAACCCCAATTATACAATGAAACATTATTCCCTAAAAGAAGATCTGTTCCCCAGAATTACATCTTTATTCTCCATTTTAAATTCTAAAATCGCCAATTACTTGTATATTTTGATAAACACTTGACAGTTCCTCCTCTGTGTCCAAACTAGTATTATTTCAATGGACTTAAATAAGAGGCTGTAATAAAGATAGACCTTGCTAGAGAAAGGAATTTGCTTGTGAATATTCTGTTTTGTCTTTTTATGTAGTAGTCGTCCACAAATCTAATGAAAAAAAAAAAGGCATATCAGATACCTGATAAAAAGTACACTTCAATGTAATAAACTACAATACATTAATTATTGGTAACTTTAAGTCCATTGCTTTAAAAGTTGTAGCAAAAGCAGTATGTCTAAAGACAGACATTCAAACAAATTTGTATACCATATTTTTTCTGATGTACATGCTTTTTCAAAATGCTTCTATGTTCTTGGAAAAGGGATGTAACTATATGTTTTGAGGAGATTCTGTCCCAAATTCTGTCAGACCCATGATCATGTACTACACTTTAGGTATTAGAACTGACTTCCGAGTATTCAGAACAGCAAAAGGTTACCCATTTGTGGGCTCCCAGAGATGAAAATTAGGCTGATTATATATTTTTTTAATTTCCATTTCATCTTTTCATTTCACGTCAGATAAATGTTAACAAAATTTGTTAGTTAAAAAAAAAAGAAAACCCCATTTTTTTTATTCGGAGGCATGAAGAAAAGGCATATGGATATGTTGGTAAAGCATATGGAGACCCTTATGTAAAGACAAAATAAAAGCAAAATAAAGTTACTGACTGGCCCCCTGAGGTGCAGCACATAAGAGCATTTGGTGGAATGCTGCCAATTCTCTTTTCTTCTGAAGAACAAAAGTCCCTTTATATCCTAAACAAGTAAAAACAATGCAGACAGTATACATCTGGTAGCAGCAGTGTGTTGCACACTACTTGAATCTCTGTTTTTATACTGGTTATTTTCACTCAGTACTCAGAAAGTAGTGAGCTTAAGTTCATGGCAAATACTATATTACAGTAGTTGGTTTTTTCCATACAAGTGCAATGCACTTTTTTTTTTGGTTGTGCATCAGCAATACACAAAGATTGCTACTGTAGGAACCTCCTTTCTGTTAACAAAGATCTTTACCCTGAAATAATGTTTTCTCACTACAGTAACTTAAATACATTTGGAAATAAATCTTCACTAGATGAGTCCAGAAACATAGTTTAATGCACTTACTGTAAATTTTAAGCAAATTTTTGGTAATTTTTTCTTCTTTAGTAATGGTTCGTGTCTTCATTTATGAGAACCATTTAGACATGCCAGCTGTGCAAAGGTAAACATGTACTTAAAAAAATTAAAACATTTATCTTTTGCTGAACATAGTATCTATTAATAGCTTGCTCTGAATGGATGCATCAACCTCTGAGTTCTGCTGTAGCTGACATACACTGTCATTACTAAATTAAACATGCCAGAACTGTTGTGGCGTATTCATACACTCGTAATACATTTTCACACTTCTCATGTTTTCCAAAACAGGGCCAGCATAGCTGTAGGCAGACTGCCTATTAGAAACAGTCTCTGGTGTATACTAACCCCTGACCTGTGGCAGGAAATTGTTAGGGAGCACATCACAGTTTCAAAGCATTAATTCTAGTGAATTAATAGTAGAGACCACTCAGGCTTAGTACCCAAGAACATTCCATAGCACAGTAAAATTTACTACTGTAGGTGCAACCAAGTAATATTTCTAAGCTACTGTTGTCTTTCTATTCTGAGTTATTTTTAGAGAATATTGGTCAGATAGAGAATGTTGCTTGGATAAAGAGACCTCCTCACTGTTATCCCTCTTCAGAGCACACACACGGACTAGAACTCATGTATCACTGTGCACGTGTTTGTTTGTTTGTTTGTTTTAAATTAACATCTTTGGAGATTTTGAGCTATGAGAACTTTCCAACATTGCTTTCTATGAGATGACCAATGAATTGTGTTTGAATTTTTAAAGAATTTTGAAAGAGTTGAGTACTCAGCAGCAATCAGTAAAGATGCCTTGAAAACTTCAGGTTCTTTTCACAATAACAACCCCCATTTTTAGGCTTTTTCCGATATCCTTAAAATTATTAACTGAAAAAACCATATAATAATTAACAATTTGCAAATTCATGATTTATTTCTTGCAAAAGAGTAGAAGCTACACCCCAACTCCCAGTGCATAACTGAGTTTAAGCTCTGATATGTGAACAGTGTTATTGGGAAAGTTGAACAGTGGCCATATTCTTCTACACTAAGATGCTATGTCCTAAAGTATATCCTTAAATTACAGACCCCAGTGAAGTGGGAGCATGCATGAACAGAACAGGAGTGGAGAGAAGAGAGTAGTAGACCCTGGAGGGGAACTTCATATCAGAAACAGTATCACTCAGAGCCATAGCTGAGGCACACACAGTGTCTGCAAGGGCACTGAGACAGGACCTCCACAGCACCATTTCTACATCAAATGCAAACTGTTTTCTCCCAGTCTAGGACAATACCTACCGGCTTGAAGGATGGCACTGACCTTCCTTTCTGTCTGTGACCCCACACACCAGAGAGGGAAGCTCATACATCTGGCTCTGATCTTGGAGACTGCTGCACCATAATGCAGCTCTGTGTGCTTTCTAGTGTAGCCCCATGTTGAAGCAAGTCCTGCTAGAAGGCCTCTTGTCTTTCCTTCCCACATTTGGAGAGGACTTGTGCAGCCCACCTCCTCTTACGTGGCCAGAAGTAGTTGCTGTGCAAACCTCTATTGTGCGGGATCCTGAAGAAGAGAAAGTCTCTGCCTATAATGTGTCTCACGCTTTTATAGGGTCTCCATTTTGGTTTTGGAGAAGATCTATAATTTATATTGTTAAGGATAATTCATTAGGAAGGCAGTTTACCATGGATAAAGTGTGTCCAGCTCTAAGTGTGAAATAAATATACAAGGAATGCTTGGCCCCAAGCTGTGACTGAGAAGCAATTGAGCAATGCATGCTGCATGTCATAATTTGTTTTGCAGTTTGTTAGATGTAATTCCTCTGATGTGGAGAATTCATCTTCTACTTCCACCTCAGCTTTTTTAAATGGCAATAGAATTTAAATTGAGAACAGTTTCCCGGACAGCCTTAGCATTCCTTAAATGCTAAAGAGATTTCTACTATTTACTGTAAATGAGGTAGAAAAAAAAAATCTTAAAAAGCTATGTCCTGTTTTATGTCGGTCATCTTAGCAATTTGTGGAAGTTGAATTCAAAATTCATAAATTATTTTTATTTTCATTGCCTATCAGTTGCACCAAATGGAGTTGCATTTTTTTTGCCCTATGAGTGTTCTTAAATGTCAGACTGATAGAAACCAAGTGCAGAATATCTTCCCTTAGAAGATTGTACTAAAAAACTTTGAAATGAAATGTTGATAACATAGATGAAGTCTTGAGAATGAAATACAACAGGAGATTTTCTTCCCCGCTTCCTGATTTGATCATGTTGATAATCATGTGTTATAATCCTATATTAGAAGATTAAAATATTTTGGGGACTTTAGCAGTGTGTCCCTCGAAGGAACAGGCCATCTTTTCAGACACACCTATGCAATGTGGAGTTTGAGATGGAGGCTGCAATGGGCAGGAGAAGATCAAGAAAATTGCTAGGTCTGGTCCTACACAAGTTTAGCAGCCATTCCGCAGAGTCTAGGCATGGGAGGAACCAAGGGGCTGTTGCTCTGCAAAACAGGTAAAGAAGGAAGATAACTCTCATGCTGGCTTTATTACTATCAAGTAATTCTGCTAATAAATGTTTTTGTCTCATGGCAGTATAAATATGCCACAATATTAAAATGCACATAAGAGAAGAACAGAGAAACTGGAATTACAAGACTATCTATGCATAAAGGCAATTTTCCAGAAGACTTGCATTGCTAATACATTCAGATCTTTCTAATATGATGCTGAATTTTGTTCTTTTTAAACTTCTGCCTATTCAAATTATTACAGTGATATTAAGACTGTTCAGAATGAAGACTGTTTCAGTGCCTGATGTTATCCCAAGCAGTAGTAGCAGTAGTGTTTCCTCTACAGGTATATAAAGTATTTCTTGTAAGGCTTTGACCCTCCAGTAAGTTTTCCCATAGGTTTAGTGAACAAACCCTTCCTATTTCTGTAGGTACAAGATGGCTACATCAATTGGAAGGCACTTGCTGTCACAGTATAGAGCTCCTTCTGCTAAACACCTGGGTAGAAGCTCTGTCTGAGTCCTAAGCTAATGACCCAAATCCTTTTTTTGAACCTTCTTCGTGGTCCAATAATACAAGCAGTTTGCAGTGTTACTTCTTTCTTTGGGCTCAGTGGCATGTAGTGGTGGTGAAGGCTCTCCGCTTGTTAGTCCTCTATGACAGTGGGTACTTCAGGAATTTAGAATCATAGAATCATAGAATGGATTGGGTTGGAAAAGACCTCCAAGATCATCAAGTCCAACCCCTGATCCAGCTCCAATTACTATATCATGGCACTAAGGGCCACATCCAATCTCTTTTTAAAAACCTCCAGGGATGGTGAATCTACTACCTCTCTGGGCAGGCCATTCCAATGCCTGATTACCCTCTCTGTAAAGAATTTCTTCCTAATTTGGCTATGTTAGGCCCCCAAACTATTGCTGGTTCCTCAAAGACGTTCTGGTTGTGCATGCATCGTCTTCAGATTTTAATGCATCTCTTCTGTGCTTGTTATGGGATAAGAATTTTACTATTTTCACAGCACTTGATGGATTTCAGGTATAAAGGGGCTTTTTTCTGACAGTTTGATAAATCAACCAGAATTTATCACTGGTATTTATAAAGTTTATTAGAATATTTGGTTCTACAGACACTCCTCAGGCTATTTCCCAGTCTCCCGAATGTGACCTACAGGTATCAGTTGGGTGTTTTTACGTAGTGGAGGTTTAATATTGAAATAAAGCAGAACATTAGATTAAAGGAAAAGAAACTGGAAGTTGGCAAGAGGTAGACATTTATTGTTGAAATACAGGATCACCTGGAACAGCTGACATCTTGTACCCAATAGCACCATGTTCTGCCAGCATTGCAGGTTATGCAGAAGAATTTTGAAAGGCTCAAACTAATTCTCTACACAAGCAGGGTATTCACTATTCTACTGAAGTAGAACATCTTGGTTACAATTTTCTGTCCTCTTTCACTAACTTCTACTAGGGTTTTGGTGGTTTTTTGGTTATTTTTAATAACCAAATAATACAGAGCAGTAATAATTGCACCTAACTTAAAGGAAGAAAAAGTGTACTGATATAATGGGTAAATGGTGGTTTAGATATTTTTTTAAAAATTTTGATCATATATGCCTTTTTTTCTTCCTTTTTCAAAACAAAGAGAATTTTCATGCTGAATTGCTTTTTTTGTATTAAATAATTTAAAGTACACTTCAATAATAGCTTCAAATCTCGACAATTTTATTAGTAATTTCTATGATGGGAATAGTAGTGGAAGGGCAGGTTTGAGAAAATATGCTTGCCTTCGAAAATCAAAGGCTCGATTTTAATCGGAATTAAAATAAGAAAATTTCCTGAAAGTGAGCTGTGGTAGACCTTCATTGGTGTACATGTGGAAACCTGCTCATATCAGTTGTTCATAGACTGTGAACGGTCCCATGAGTTTTTGTAACTTGAGGTCTGCATCTTCCAGAGTAATGGTATCTTTAATTTCTGTTGTTGGATGTATAAGTATGTGCAGAGGTGCAAGGGAATAAATACTCAGTGAGTAATTTCCTCTTCCTTTCAAGGAAACTGGTCTTTTTATTTCCAAGTGATTTCTGAATTTCTCATTGTATTTATCAAGATATAGTACATTGGTTTTGCCTTTCAGAGAGACTCAGACATATATGCCCTCATTTTACAGTGTTGCTTCTCAGAATGGAAATTATATTTAGCACCTCTGGTTTCCTACGTAGAACATTAGGAAGAGATTTGCATGTGTTTAGTAAAATGCACATCATTGTTCAAGACTATTAATTCTAAAATTATTTTTTACAGGCAGAATTGCAGCTTATTTAACATTCAGAAGTCCCAAAATGCCAAGAGGGTTAAAAAAAAAAAAAAAAAAAGTTTTAAAATATAAGAGTAATTTTACAGAGCTAACACGAGCCAGAACTTAGTCACCCTAAATACCGTTAAAAAGCTGAAGACCAGTGTTCTCTGCCTTCCTGCAACCTTCACGTAGATACTGGCCAGGTATTATGAAGCATATCCCTATGAATGAAGAGTTGTCGCATCCTCAAGCTGTGTAGTTCTCTCACAAAGCTTCAGCAAGGTGAACAAGATGTGCTAACTTTAACAAATTGAGGGGAGCTTGGGAGGAAGATTAGTAATAAAATTAATTAAGATATTTATAGCTCTGTCTTACCACTAACATGACCATGTGTGTGTTCTATGCCTCTGACCTTGCAGCTTCACAAGAGGATATTTACTTCATGAACGTGTGATAAACCATGTGTTTGTAAATTTTTGGAAGTATTGGTTTTTTGTGAAAAAAATGATAGTGCATAATTTAAAATGCATGTAACGAATTAAAATATCATTATCAAAGAGGTGAGAATTATACTTCATTGTTAGTTTGCTATAGATTTTTA
Source organism: Empidonax traillii (assembly GCF_003031625.1). Lineage (NCBI taxonomy): Eukaryota > Metazoa > Chordata > Aves > Passeriformes > Tyrannidae > Empidonax > Empidonax traillii. Next base: position 905,459 of record NW_020955400.1, on the reverse strand, counting down.
AAAGAAATTATAATAATCTAAACCATATGGAAATCCATAACCTTCTGCCATAAAACAGCTGCACTTTTCATGACTAGTAAAAATTATGCATATTTTTTTATTTTTCAGTTTAACTACTCGGTTTGTTTATTGTCAGAGATGCTGTTACAAGATAATATACAAGCATTAAGTTTAGGTTTTTAGAACTCATGCTGCTATTGCTGCTGTTGTTACTTATCTGTTCCACTCTTCTGCACTCCCTTATCTCACTGTCATAAGTCCTGCACCATCTCCAAAGATCTTTTTTCAAACAGTCTTGAGTCTGTTGTTGACATTGGTGTGAGTATGCTGTTAAGAACGTGATAGAATGATGCTCATGGGCCTTTGCAGTGGGGAAAAGTTATGAAGAATTAAATATTTTATATTAAAGTGTTTAAATTCCTATTTTTTAACATTTTTCTGAATCGTTACCTTTCAGTGCTTATGCCCTGATTGCACATTTTTTATATGTTCTCTGTTATTAACTCTGAGAGGGATGCTGCTTATCTAATTGCTTATTGTTCAGTAAAGAGTGTTGTTTCCAAACAGAGAACAACACTATCATGTTTCACAACAGGACACTGATTTCAGAGCACAGGGTTTTCTGTAGCTCTTTCAAGGAACCGAAGTCTGTCCCTTAGTTAGGTACAGCACAGAGTGAAAGGCTGCACTGACTGCCTATAATCTCAGTCCCCCAGGTCCTCTAGTGACATAAATGTGCTGTCTGCACAGGGTATTAACTCTAGATCTTGTTCGGAAGCTTCATGTGTTATATCATCCTGTGAAAAATAAGCAGCTGATGCTGAGTAATAAACACCTTATTCCCACTTTGCAAAGGAGAGAGGTGGGAGTTCTCTGTTTTCTTCCGTTCTCTCACTGCAGCTGCTCCCTTCTCCTCCATTTCAGACTGTGAAGATATATCTCCTCAAGTGCTGATATTAGAATACTTGACCAGAGGTTTCAGGTTGCTTCCATTTGTCTCTCTTGATGTAGATGAAATTAATTTTGAATTATGAGTTATTACACAGCCTTTTCTACCTGCTTGTCTTTAGAAAGAATCTCTAACTGTCTGTAATTATTGTTTTCTACAAGCTTATTTTTCATTGTTTAAAAACAGAAAATCCATTGCTAAGAGAAGAAGAAATCTCACTGTCCTGTAATTCTGAATACTTTTTCCCATCTGGTTTCCAAATAATGATAGGCTGTGGATAAAGGATGTTTATATTTACAGCTGTAATGAATTGCATGATCACATGAAGAATTGGCAGGAGCTTGTTGAGGATAATTCAGAAAGGAGGAAGTGAGATTCAGCACGTAAGTGCCAACCACTGTGTGTAATTAGAAAATCTCCAGCACTTTCTTACGAACTCTGTTGCATGTTTGTCCTTAAAGGCCCTATCCAGTGAGATATTGACCATGATGCTTGCAGGGTATGATTCGCATTGACATTAGTAGGAACTGAGGGCATATGTCACCTTGCATGAACATATGCTCAGAGGGCTAACATCAGTTACCTCCCACCATGTGAGTGCCAGCTTTGATCCATCACAATTCAGTTTGCCAGATGTGTCCTGGCTCGGATGTCTGTGCTGAACCAGTATTATTCACCAAGTGGGCGAGTGTCCTGTATCACTTCTGTGTCCCTTTGTGTACCTGGGAGCCCATTTGAGCAAGCACAGCTCAATTACTGTGGCGAAATCCCTAAGGATTTTGTGGGTGGGTCTCCGTGTGTAAGTAGTGATAATGTATTTACTTGTTAAAAAGAAGACAATTGATCAGAGGAAAGAAAATATGAAGCTTAATTCTTCTGGAGGAACTTCAGGCTGATGGACTGTTTTATTCAACTGTTTAAAAGTGCTCGAAATGTAATTACAGTGCCTCATTGGTTATCATGACAAAATATACACAAGAGGAATTTTGCTGAAGGCAGAGACTGCACCAGAATGTCTGGCAATTATATTGCCACTTTAAAAAATGATCTTAACTTCTGCTTTTAATCAACATCTTTAGCAAAGTTATTTGTTGGGGGGTGACGGGGTGATAGCGTTTGTAGTTGTCTTACTTTCCCTTCACTTTCCACGTTGTAATGGAAATGCAGGATGCCTGTGTACAATCTTTCGCCTCTGACAGCACGTACTGCATACTATGCACACAGCTGTCATGGTAGTGACAAGTCTGGTGCACCAGGATAATTGGGTACTTGAAGAAGATTCATAAGGCAATATGCTGCACAGTACTTTGTCATGCCCTGGGGCAAGAGAAAAAGAGGAGAGGGTACCAGGCAGAGTAGGGAGTACATTTCTGAGAAATTATAACATGTCTTTGCTTATGAAGTTGTTTCCCTCTTTTCCACTCACCCCACAGAATTACTTTAAGGGTTTCAAAGTTCGTTTGTACTATGTGGGAAATTAGGTTCCATTTTGTAAGTAATGGAATTGAAATATGCCAGAGGAGTGAAGGAGAAGAGTGTCGTCATAACACTTTGGCTCTCCATGAGAAGTAGTTTGGTGTCAAACCACACTATAATCCCACCATATGACAGCTTGTTATTAAGAAGCAACAAGAACTGACTTTATTACTGTAGACTATAGCTGGCATATCTGCAAATTAGCATCTTTTCTTCCCTTGTGACAGATTCTTTCTGTTTTTCTGGCATCTGTCATGAGGTGTTAAAGGGGAGCATATTTTTAGAGTCTAGTGTAATAACAATTAACCTCTGATCTCTTTCTGTTACATCTCCTTTTTCATTTTTATTGAAGTTATTTGTCTTGAAGTGAAGATGAAATGCTTGGAGACCATGTATTTATGCACACTGATACCAGTAGTCTGTGTAATGCACTATTAGATGTTTAACAGATTACTCATTAATATTTTTACGACGGTTTATCTCCAGCAAAAGGAGAGGAAGCGTTGGTCATCAATGAAAACAGGAACCTAGGATTCAAACTTTCTATCTACATCTGATTTGTTTCTGTGTCCTTGAACAAGTCATTTAATCTCTTGGTATGATGAAAATAGTCGCCATGGTATGTCACCAGCATGTTGAGAAACCTAATTAATTACTGTTTCTATAGCACTTGCGTACCAGCAAATGACTTGTGGCAGAAGTATGAAGCACTACTAGTAATAGGTTTGAAAATTAAAAAATGCTAATTTTGTTTGTCAAGAGAGTTTTTTTTTGTGGTATCGTACAAACAGAATTTTCATTGAAAAAAATTAATTTATAATTTAACTTATGCTGCAGATAATATAGATAATGATACCAGCATAGCACAATAGCAGCACTTGTAAACAAGAGCTGACTTACAGTTATGTAGAGAAACGTCATATGCCAGAAAGCTTTTCCAGCATCACCAATTTTGACTATTACAGAAAATGAAACATGTATCAAGGCATCCTTATCTTATTAAGAATAATGGAGTTGACACAGGTCACAGACGAGTGCTGAAAGAAGCACTCCTTAAATGCCTAAGTGGTGAATTAGGCCGAGCTTCCTTTTCATATATCTTTCTATATCTTTTACAAAGAACTTTGTAAAATTATCATTTATTGTTTTGTAGATATCATTCTTTGGGAGTCCAAGTTTTTGGATACCCTTCAAGGAAACTAATTTGCCCAGTTTTTAATTTTGCAGTAACATATTAAAAAAAAAAAAAAAAGTAAGCTGGAAGCAAGCATACTGTCTTTACATAGTCTCTGTTTCTGGCAGACTGTGTATTTAGAGTATGCCTGGTCTTCCTTTGAACAGATGTTTCCCTTCATTCCCTCTCATTTCTCTTACCGGAAAGGCACCTGAGCTTTTTCACTGTACCCCTTTCCAAAGATGCTTGTGTATTTTAACCTTCCAAGGATCACTGCCTTAGAACAGTCCGGTTGCCATTGTCTTAAGTGAAACTTCCAGGCAGTGTCCTCTGTGGGAGATAACAGCTTTTTGTGCTTTCAGAAGGTTTGTGCTGCCTTGCACTGTATTGTTATTTCAGTAATTGTGTTAGAAATTTCTGAGTTAAGGCAGAATACAGGTGGAAGTCATGAATTATTTAGCTGCTGAGTTGCTGTGTTATCTCTGCATTTTGATGACTTCTGATTAAAAAATTTTTATTTTTTGAGTATTGAAGGGGGTAACCTTTTACTAGTCTGCTCTTTATGAATGTTACTAGCATTAGTAGCTCCCTCAGGTAACTTGTAATCTGTATGCAAATCCTGAATACATAGGACCTCTGATCAACAGTGGATTCTCTTGGCCAGATTTTTCTGAGAATGGAATATAATTTTTTTTCACTCTTCTGAGAGTTTCAGACTTAAATTATCTCTTTGGATGTTATTTTTATTGCAGCAATGAAGTACACAGGGTTACTTTTGTGATCAAGTACCTCTGAAATCTGTAATACCCAATTTATTATTTGTTAACACTGAGATTATTCCAGCTGTGCTGTGTGGTGGTACACCTCTGTCTTCTGACTTTTGAAAGCACATAACGCAGGAAAATTTCACTGCCCGACTGATAGTCTGATCAAGACATCTGGAAAGCTCTGAGGCTGTTTTATTTATTGCTGGGGGTTTTTTGTGTTTTTTGTTGTGGTGGTGGGGTTTTTTGGTGCTTGTTTGTTTGTTTGTTTGTTTTTTTGCTTGCTTGTTTAATTCGGTGTTCCTTTCTTAAATCTAGAAAGATTCAACCTTAGGAACACTTAGAAATAAATTACTTCGTTTTTCCATAAGAAGATGAGTGCTAGCACAAGTTTAATATACTGTATACAACTTTATTCTTAATGTGTTCCAGATGAAAAAAAAAAGGTCAAGTAAAGAATTAAAATTGTAGCAAATCAGGCACAAGTCCATCACACTATTTTGTGCTGCGAACTAAGGAGTAAGCTTCAGAAAGTATCATTTGTCCTCTGAGGGCTTTTAAGGTTTTGTGTTCTTAGCCCAGTGGCTTCAGTTCACTTTAAAGACTCTTCCATGGGATTGTATCCATGAAACTAAAAGATCAGTTTACTGTATTATTGTACAAAATGTTAACCTGAGATTAAGCCTAATTCATTTTGGGAATTTGCTACAGGTTTATGATGACAGCAGGCAGATAACCAAAGTAATTGACAAAAACAGGTAAAGGCAGTAGCCTGGATTTCTAGCTGCTCAGAATTGTTTGGCTGCAGCTCCTGATTCTTATGAAAGTCCGTGCCAATGTAGTCCTTTTTTAGTCTATTTGTGTGTAAATTGATTACAATACTTAGTAAAACAGACCTCTCACCATATTATTTCCTTTAACATATCTGTTGTATTGGGTGATGGATAAAGTTTAGGTGTGCCAAGCAGGACAGTCTGCCTACAATCTGTCCATATTAACCTGCCAAAAAGGCAGGTTGTTGCATCTCAGGATTTGACACAGGTTATTTAAAGCAATAAGACTGAGCCATTTTAAGCTATTGGGGTCTGAGTGCATATATTTGGAAGGGTGAAGACATGCAGTTGGTGGAGTAACTTTTACATTTTAAATCTCATTTACAAGAACATTTACACATTAAATCTCATTTGCAAGAAACATGCATCCTCAAGTGAATTTAAAAATCTGTCACTTTCCTTTGAAGAATGGGGGTTTTTGATTGTCACCTATTTGTACCATGTTAAGAAGCATTTTGAACCTCAGGAAAAGCGTGTTCCAGTTCAGTGTTGCCTAACGGATTAGATTTTCTTTTCTTTCCAGAACTCTTGCTAATTATAAATATGTATGTGAAGAACTAAATTGTAGAACAAATGGATACCAATACTTAAAATACAGAGGATTATTTCTCGTATGTTTTGAGACCCATTAACCATAGCATCTTTTAACCCTAAGCACAGTATATGAAACCACAGTAAAAAATTATGTTTACACCACACAACCAATAAAACACGAAATACTGTTCATTAACAGCCTGATGTTTGACATTTGAATTACAGAGTTTATAAACATAGCAAATTATCTAGAAATAATAGTCTGTAATCAATGGTTTAATTTTAATATCAAATAAAGAGAATCATGAATGGTTGGAATGAGAGAACCTATTTTTAATAAGTGAGTACACCTTTTAAGTGCTAATTAATTCATTAGTTCTTCATACTTCACCATTCATCTCATCTTTTTCCTTTGTTTTCTTTTGAAGACCATTGTTGCAGTGCTTTTTTGTTCAGTGCCTTGAGCTTATATGCAAAACTGTCAGATATTCAGACTGGCCTGCATTTTAAAAATTATAAATGTCACATTTATATGGACGAAGCGCTTCATTCTTCCCTTGGTTTTGTTGTTTTACATATCTAAAAAGTCATAATCATTCTTGTTTTCCCATGCCACAAAAAAGCAAGTAACAAAGGAATTAAGGTCTTAAGGATAGCAATTACCCTTAAGAGGCAAACACAGACCAAGAAAATCTCTGAGGAAGTCTGATTCCATTTTTTCAGAGCCTGTAAGATCCCTAGTAGGGACTTCTTTTGTTATGACTTAAGGTCTCTCCACACCTTTTGTAGTTCATCCCCCATGGTAGGCTGTGAGCAGCATTGGTAGGTGCTTTGCTTCACAAAGTCTTTCCTGCTGTAAGTACTACAAGGTGCAAGCCACCTGAGGGGCTCTTTGGCATAATCAATTTGAATATCTGTGGAGATCAGAAGGTATATTTATTATGGTAACTGCCCCTTGGCTACTTCTCCTCCTGTCCTAGACATGCCACTGATTCATAGGGATGTTAACATTGCAAAATAATGGTAGAAGGTGCCTGAGCAGTAGCTCCACTATTTTTTTGTCTCGCCCTTACCCTACTCATGCAGGTTTAGTTGATCTGAGGTTTTTTGTTGAGACCATTGGGATCAGTATCCAGAAAGTAACAGAACTGTAGCTGAGATATCAAAGTAATTTCATCATCAGTTCACATACTGATTCAGTCTATTGTATCTGAGTGCTTTATAGGATATAAATATAGGGCAGGCAAGGATACAAAAGCAACTGTCCTGAGGCATTAGTTTAAAAGTTGATTATATTTTTGACACATGTGGTGTGTTGTGGAGGAGTGAAGAGTTACATCTTTTATGCAAGTTAAGGCCTAATGTGACCAGATTGGCAATACTGAAGACATTATTTAAAAGTTAAAAACAACAAAGCACCACATTGTTGAAAAACGTTATTATCAGAAATGATGACAGTAAATGTGATTTGCTGGTGGTAAATTGAAATCACTGATTAAATTAGATCTTTGACTAATAAATTCACAGGAGTAACAGTGCACAGCAAGTGCCAACACAGCACAGCCCCAAGGCACAAATAAAAGTTATCTAATTGATGGTAAAGATAAATCAGAATAGAAGCAAGTGGCTTGTTAATATGCTTGCAATGAGTTCATTACAACTGGAGAAGAAGCTCCTTCTCTCTGCACACTTCACTGCACAAGGCAAACCTGGTGTTTGTCACTTTTACCCACGAGAATTTTTTACTTAACAATTTCTCTTGTATGTTTTTTGATGGCATACAATAGGTATCTATGAAATAGCTCCTTTTTTTCTAGCCTACATCATGGCTAAATTGACGCTTGAGCTTTCTTTAATTGCTTTCATAATTTTTCTCTGTTGCTTAAGAGATGACTTGACTTGAGTTAGTGGACCGAGTCAGGGTCCCAAGCTGATTTCAAACCTACCTCTCTTACAGAGTGAATGAATTCCTGAACCATCTTTGATGGGCAGATACAGTTGTTTCTAGTCAGTGCAATTACCTGTGCAGAGTGATGCACTCTTCAAAGATGTTTTCCTTGGACTGGACATGATATCCAAGTCATCAATCTGGGCAGCCATTAAAATGTGCCACTCAAAAACTATGGCATGGAAATTATCCTTTCTTCTAAAATAATTTGTGGTATCCTTGGTTGCTGCTTTGGACTATATGATCATGTAGTTAGCAAATGAAGACTTAAAAAGATCCACCTATAACATTAAAAAGGCAATATGATTTTTCAGCCTTAGATTTATCTCAAGGAGAAGTCACTGGGAATTTGAATACTATATTTCTTTAAACTTAGTTCTTCGGTTCTGTATTAATACCTCTTCTAGGTGTCAACTCTAGGACAAACAGGTAAGCATCACTGCATATACTTTGCTTTCTCATCTGCTGCTATTTATGGTTGTGTTCTCATCTCAGTGTCAGTGAGTAAGGCTCTCAGGTAACTACTGAATTTAAGGAATTTATTATTCCTCGACATTTAGCTGAACAGAACTTGTCCTGCTACCTCAAGCTACAATTAGTAAGACATAGTCACTTCACAGAGATTATATTGTGCTGCTTTTTTGAGAGGGGAATTTTGTGATTGATATTCACAGTGTTTCTGCAACCATAAAGCTTAAGCATAAATATGCATGCTCAAATAATGGCAGCAGACTGAAGCTTCAGTAGAAATCACAGAAGCATTTTCAGTTGTGTAGGTAAAGGCAACCACATGCCCCGCATAAGATAAAGTGTAAAAGAAAACAAAATTGTTACATATGCAAGTAACTGCTGGATTTGAAAGAAAATAACAAACAAAATGCGATTCAAACCTTAGAGTTATAAACCCTGAAAAACTTTATGGTACTTCTACACTAGCACTTGCAGTCTAGTTTTTCTTTGTGCTTTGAAGGTTTGGAGCTGCAATTTAGTGGGAAAACCGGGTCATCTTATCTCTTTGAGGGTGAAGGGGTAATGGCTCAACTTTTTCTATCTTAGGAAGTTAAGAAAAGAGGTAAAAATTGCCTTCTTTGAAACAATTGTGTAGTTCTCTGGAAATAGATTGACTAAGCAATCATGATAATCTTAATGCCTTATTTTATCTGTCTTGTTGGATGGACACATCATTTAAATGAATGCTATTCAGCATTGCACAATCCTTTGAAGCATATTGCAGCTTTTTTTTGTTCATCATGAAGTACAACTTCAGACACTGATGAATTTGTAGAGAAGCAGGGTGAGTATCAGTAAAAATTATTGTAGTGCATTGGAAACTAGAGTGGGAGGAAACTGACTGCTTAAAAAACATATAGGTGTACATAGTAGTAAGTGGACAGCCTACATTTTATCTCCAGAGGAAAAAAATAATTCTTTGCAGCATATTTCACTCTAACCTAGCACATAGATACGTGCATGTACTGATTGTGGCCAACAATATTCAGTTTTGAGTGCAAGAAACTAAAATTATATTGAAACAACTAAAAGAGGTTTCTCCTGATTGAGGTTCATAGGCCTTTGCTAGTGCTGAACACCTCTGAAAACAGTTTCTTTTGCAGGGATGCCTAACTGAAGGTGGTCATTTCTGAGATAAAAGTGGGCAAGTTTTTTATGCATACAGCCACTCATTCAAGTCTAATATTATATGTACCATGTATATGCTGAAAACTGTCCATAACTGGAAGGTTCTTTTTCCAGTGATTCCCATAATGCTCATACCCAGTGGCAGAATAGAGTGGTGGGTCCCTGGCAGCTTCTGAATGTAGTGTAACAGAAGGAAGCTCTGAAGGTAAACTGAGTAAGAAGCAACTAGGATTTGCTCCTTGGTCTAGAGGCTGAAGAGAAAGAAGTGATGGAGTGGCTGGTCCTTTGTGGAGGGCTACAGAGCCAGCTCCTGTTTTACAGATGGATTCTATACCCTGAAGGCCTCCATAATTTCTTGCCCAAAGCCAGCTGCAGCTGCTGCATGGGGAGGAGTAGATTTCTCCTGTAATGAATATAGCAGTCTCTTCAGTACTAAAATGCATTAGTTATTATAAATGGCAGCGATGGATAACCTCCTGAGATTATTGTCATGGCTGTGCGCTATCACATGCCTTGACATCCCCATTCAAGGAATTAGAGGAACAAAGAGAATGCTCAACGAGCTGATTAAATCAAATAAGCAGATTTTTAATTCTCATTAAAAAACATTAAACAGCTACTGTTTTTACCAACAGAGGGGAAAAATAGTAAAAATATGCTACTGTAATTCATAAAATTTAAGGTAATGTTTGCTTAAGAAATACTGGGCAAATGTAAGTGTATCTTGCTGAATGTTGCAAACCTTTTGCATTATAAGCAGCAAAAATGCCAAAGTACATTTTGTATTAATCAGTCAAAATGCAGAAAGTAAAACCTAAAACCTTGTAGAGCAGCAGAGGATATTCCTCAGGGGCTATTTCTGTGGAATTGCCTGACTTTTACCACTGCAAAATCCAGATATCCAGCTATTGATTTAAGTCTAATTATATGCTTTTTAGTAATGGTTTACATGTGTATTAGAACAGGTTTCAGGAATGGAGTAAGGAGGTTAAAAACAGAGATAAAATGCAGGGGCAGTCAGGAATTAAGGAAGATAAATTCAGAAATGTTTTTGAACTGTAATGAGAAAGCCATTTTTTTGCATAGGCGTGTTTTCTTCAGGACTTCTGCTATTATAAATGAACACTTATTTTGCTCACTATTTTGAGCCCTATAGAGGCAAATTTAATGTGTTCATTTAGTTTGCTTGTAAAATTGTAAAATGTCTAGAAGAAGGGCAACTGATTTTCAGTCTGGAACAGACAAAGAGACAGAAGGAAGGAAACAGGAAAACAGAACTGTGAAGAATTAGATGAATACTATCTTGAATTGTCCGTCTGGTTCCTTCTTTCCTTCATCCGTCTTCTTTTCATCCTCCTCTTGGCCATCTGCTTTGGTAGCAGTTCCCACAGGTGCTAGGGAGATGAGCAAACAGTTTCTGTTTATTAGAACTAGGGTGTGTTCACTCATAAACACTTTTGTCCACCTTCTGAACCAAAATACTCCATTAAAAGTTTCATGAGAATTTAGCAAAAGCACATCTTCCAGTTCAAGCATAAGGTAGGCACCTGGAGGTTGTGGGCTTTTCTACAGTCCTCCTAGCAGCTGTTGGATTTAAAGTGTCATTGCATTTGAAAAGTTCTTTATTAAATGGGAGTAACAAACCAAAGGGTGAAAAAAAAATAAAAGGGAAACAAGGCTCTTTCCAGGCTCTGCTATATTACTCTGAGGTTTCTTAAGATTGAATAATATGTGTAGTGCTGAACATAGCAAACCATATCTAGTAATCTCTGTTTTGAGATTACTAAATTAGTAGTGAGAATGTTATGAATAATGGTTGTTGAGGGACCATTCTAGCAAACATTTAAACGACCCAGTATTAAACACCCAAAAGGAAAAATAGAATGAAGTAGTCAAATAATAGTTAAGGCACCTGGAATATATGCACATTAAGAATGACAACACACTGCATTCTTCTCAGAACCCTTAGCTTGCTAGTTCACACACATTTAGTAAGAATAATTAGAAACTTATGGTGATAATAGTTGAAAATCAGTATTTGAAAGTAAGCTTTTACAGGGGGAAGTAGAGAACTGCAAAAAAATAGTTAATATATAGTTTCCTATCCTGCATTACTGTAATACTAAAAGGAATATTTTTTCTCTCTTTGATCAGATTTTTCTGTAGTGAGTGGTCCATTTTCTTCAGTTTCACAGAATCACAGAATATGGTCAATTGGAAGGGACCCACAGGGATCACAGAGTTCAACTCTTGGCCCTGCACAGGCCCATCCCCAAGAGTCACACCATATGCCTGAGAGTATTATCCAAATGCTTCTTGAATTATGTCAGGTTTGGTGCTGTGACCACTTCCCTGAGGAGCCTCTTCCACTGCCCAACCACCCTCTGGGTGAAGAACCTTTTTCTAATATCCAACCTAGATCTCCCCTGATGCAACTTCAGGGCATTCCCTCTGGTCCTGTCACTGGTCAGCATAGAGAAGAGATCAGTGCCTGTCCCTCCTCTTCCCCTCACAAGGAAGTTGTAGACTGCATTGAGGTCTCCCCTCAGTCTCCTCCAGTCTGAACAGACCAAGTGACCCCAGCTGCTCCTCATACGGTTTCCTCCCAAGGCTCTTCCCTGTCTTTGTTGCCCTCCTTTGGGCATTGTCTAATAGCTTAATATTTTTCTTATATTGTGGTGCCCAAAACTGCACACAGAACTCAAGCTGAGGCCACACCAGTGCAGAGCAGAGCAGGACAGTCCCCTCCCTCGACCGACTGGCGATGCTTTGCTTGATGCCCCCCAGGACATGGTTGGCCCTCCTGGCTGCCAGGGCACTGCTGACTCACATTCAACTTGTCATTGACCAGGACCCCCAGGTCCCTTTCCATGGCACTGCTTTTCAGCATCTCATTCCCCAGTCTGTATGAGCATCCAGGTTTGCCCCATTTCAGGTGCAGAATCCGGCACTTTCCCTTGTTGAACTTCATATGGTTGGTGATTGCCCAGTCCTCTAATTTGTTAAGGTCTCTCTGCAGGGCCTCCCTGCCTTTGAGGGAGTCAGCAGCTCCTCCCAGTTTTGTGTCATCCATGAACTTGCTTAGTATCCCTTCCAGCCCTGCGTCCAAGTCATTTATGAAGATGTAGAAGAGCACAGGGCCTAAGATGGAGCCCTGTGGAACCCGACTAGTGACATTTCACCAGTCTTATGTTACCCCATTCACTGTTACCATCTGGGTTCAACCTGTGAGCCAATTGCTCACCCACCACATGATGTGTTTATCCAGCTGTATGCTGGACATTTTGTCCAGAAGGATCCTGTGAGAGATAGTATTGAAAGCTTTTCTGAAATTCAAAAAGATTGCATGAACTGGCTTCCCTTGATGGACTAGGTGGGTTGCCTTGTCACAGAAGGAAATTGGATTTGATAAGCAGAACTTTACTCTCATGAAGCTGTGCTGCCTATGACCAGAGATTGCATTGTCTTTTGGTGTTTTTTCAATACTTCCCAGAATAATCATCTCTGTAACTTTACCAGGCACTGAAGTGTAGGCCTGTAGTTTCTGGTGTCATCCTTCTTGCCCTTCTTGAAAACTGGGACAACATTTTCCAGCTTACAGTCAACCAGGACCTCTCTGGATTCCCAAGATCCCTCAAAAATCATCAATAGATGTTTTGCAATTACATCATCCAGCTTTTTGATGATTTGTGGATGAATCTCGTCAGGCCCCATAAATTTGTAGGGTTCCAGCTGGAGCAGGAGATCCTGCACAATTTCAGGGTTGATTGGGAGATTCTTTTCATGACAATAAATACTTAGTGTAAAAATAATGTACTTAAGAAATAGTCTGAAGTAGGAAAAGATCGTATTTTCAGGAAAACTTATTGTCAAAGTTAATAGTTTTGAGAAGGTCCTGAAATGCCTGTCTGCAGCAGAGAGCATGACTTACTTTGGAAAATAGTACAGTTTGAAAATGGAGGCTAAATTGCATACCTTAAACCAGAATTTATTAAGTAGGATGGTTATTTTAAGTGTTTTCTGCTCAGTATGTCAATAACTTGTGTCAATAACTTTCCATGTACGCAGCTTCCTTATCTTTTCTGAGCTTCCCAGGAGACAACAACTGAACAGTTGTTTTATTTAATAAAGTCTTTCAGTTGTGTAGACATCCGACCTTGTTCCTAGATAACTTGATTGTACTTTTTCCCCAAGTAGTTATTACCACTGCAGATAGTCCCAAAATATAGAGAATGAGTAATGGAATATGATAGATTTTCTTAAGTGACCGATGAGTCATCCAGACTCCATTTACAACTTGGGTGATATCCTTATCAAATTCTTCCGTTCTGAATCATATGGTTAACTAACTGTGTTTATTGTTCCATATGGAAGAACGCTACAAGGTATTGCTCAGAAAACCCATTGTGGGCAGAGGTGATATGTAGACTCTTAAAGAAATATTAACAGAACATTTTTCTGCCTTAACGTTTGTATTATTATTATTTGGTGGGTTCACCACTCCACCTCACTCAATTTCTTCAGTCCATTTGGGGGAAAAAAAAAGAAAAGAAAAAGGATAAATTATATCTAAATTACTGCATGGAATTAATATGTAACTGCAAAATAGGTATATTTTTCTGACTCTGCCTTTCCCTTTGCCTCCTGAATGATTAGCTTCTGTTTATTTGTAATAAGAAAAGCCACATCAGACTAAGCCACAAAGCATGTCAAAGAGTATGCAAATAATGTAGAGTACTTGAAAACCTAGGGCACTTTGCCTTTAAATGCCCTGCGTGGTTTATTAAACTGTAATTGCACTCTCTGAAATGTCATATTGCAATTATATGCTAGGTTATTAATTAAAGGAAAAGAAACTATAACTGGTAAAAGATAATTCTGCCTGTGAAAAGCTTTAGTGAGATTTTAGAGAAGGGCATTCAGGCAAAATAATTTGTGAGGAAAGCCCACTGAAAGAAAATGAGATGTTTTGATCACCTTCTGGGGAAGTGAACTTGTATCCATCCTCTGTACCTTGGAAAATATAGCTAAAATACAGGGAACCACAGAGGAAGAATTATAGGTGATAATGACCAGGTACCTATTCAAATTCATTCACATAGCCTATATAGGAAAGCTTTCAACTTCTCTAATCACATCTTTGGGAAAAAAATTAAGGAACCAGCAACAAAACCAGTTTGTTTTTTAAAAATAGTTTGCTTGTTGGAGCTACCATGGTGTGGCAGTCTTTAAAAATAGATGCAGATGATGAAGCTTCTGAGATTATCACCAGCATTGCTACCACTTCTAGTAAAAGTAGACATTATAAGCAAATCTTCACTATTTAAGAAACAGCACTTCCAAGGGGTAAGTATCTATACACCTGAGAGGAGTTCACTCCTCATATTCTATTGAATATTGGAATTTAATATTATGATTTACAGTGCAGGCCTAAACGGCTGTTTCCTAAGTTGACAAGGAATCTTTTTTGTGCTGCAACTCACTCATGTATGACTTCTCTTTAGGAGTTTGTTTATGATTGAATCCATCCTGAGAATGAGGGATTTCAGTCTGGCCAGAGCTTTCTGGTATAAAAGGATCAGTTTCCTGGGTCCTTCTCTGAGAATATACTTATACTTCTCACATAACACTGTGCTATTGGACTATATGACTGAGATGGAGCATACTGAAGGATTTGCTATTTCTTCCTTTCTATCAAAGCATTCCTCCTGTGCAGGTTGCATGATCACACATATTGCTTTGTCAAAAACTAAATCTGTCTACATGGATATTCTCAGTCAGACCATAAATAGATTGTGTTTTTACCTCTCTGTGTGTAAACATGGGAATATTTTCAGTCAGACCATAAATAGACTGTGGTTTAACTTCTCTATATGTAAACACAGGAATACTTTTTTCTTCTTCAAAAGAATTCTACAATTAGCTGGTTTTGGGAGAGAGGGAGGAACATTCATCCAATTACTTGGGAGGTTTGTCTCCGAGAAAGATTTTTCTGTGCTTCTACATACTAGTGGTAGGTCAGGAGATGTACAGTGCTTCTGAAAAGTAGCTTTTTTTTCTCTTTTCTCTAAGCGTTACTCTGTCAGTGCAAGTCAGAAGGTTGCCAATGATGGAGGAGTTTTCAAGTTACATGTTTTCAGCATATGGCTTTCTTTTAGTTCTAGAGAGATAGAGGAAGTTGGGTCAAGAACTAGTGGCAAAGGACAAAGAACAACTTTAAAAAGTCATCTTTTCTGCTACTCTTGGAGGTGTAAATAATTCTTAAAGTTGAAGGGGATGCTGGAATGAACAGAAAGATATACAAATACTAAATAAACTTCCCATTAGACTGCACAGTAAGACAGCTTTTTTATCATAGGAATTCTTTAGCTCCTGTCTTTTTCTTTAAGTCATTGAGAGAAGAAAAAGCTCAGGGGTTTGGTTATTTTGTGAAACGCTAATAAGAATATTTTTGTTATGCCATGTCTTTTAAAAGGGAGAACAAAAGGTGAAGAAAATAAAATAAATATTCTTAGATAGATTTTTTTTATACATCTCAAGAATGAATTAAAAACAAATCTTCTCCTCTCCTCTTTTTTTAGGAAAAAAACCCCAAAACCAAAACAGCTCAAAGGCCCACACACAAAACTTTTTAAATTCACTTTTATGTAACTTTTTTCCAAATGTGTCTGGCACAAACAAGTATAAGATAGTAAGAAAGTTTCACTGTATCTACAGTTCCAGTTGGAAATTTGCTGGAAGAAAGGAGTACTTCTTGGAGACATACCACTGTTGAACCCATTCCTTTCATAGAGAAAATAGAAC
The DNA here is from genome assembly GCF_003031625.1 of Empidonax traillii. Classification (NCBI taxonomy): domain Eukaryota; kingdom Metazoa; phylum Chordata; class Aves; order Passeriformes; family Tyrannidae; genus Empidonax; species Empidonax traillii. The sequence goes on along the minus strand of NW_020955400.1, from coordinate 889,339 downwards.
AAATATGGTTGGTTTTTTTTTTTTCCACAAAGCAAATAATTGAAAAAACTAATCCGTCTAAACTGCCAAAAAATGGAGTACATCCCAGGATGAATAGGAGCTCGCCACTTCAGTTCAACCAGTGATTTTTGGCAAGCTTATAGATGTAAAAGAGTAAAATATCCATGTCAGTATATGACCTTATCTGTTCTCTCACTCTAATAGAGGCTGAATTTCACCTTTCATTTCTTCAATCACTTGTAGTAGAAGTATGTCAAATTTAGGAGCTCTTGGAAGTAGCTGGGCTTGCTACTCTGTAAGGCTGCAACTTATTTTAAGTACAGGGAATTATGGACTGTGTGAGAATGGCAATTACTGCATTTTTGTCAAAACTGCTAGCAATTAATAAATTTGAGGGGATCTGTAACGTCAGGAATAATACTCAAGCATAGGTGCAAGGTATTTTTAGAGAGGAATGACAAACTGTTCACAAAACCATGGAAGATAGAGCTTAGTATACAGAACATTAGGAATCGTAAGAACTGGCTAACAGGATGTGACAGTGGATTATATTGAAAAAGAAAATATTGGCTGTAGGGTGAAAAAGTGGTGAAATTTCCTAAAGATTAAGAACTTAATGGAGTTAGTATTTTTCATCAAATTCCAGTTGTACTACTCTGCTGTTGCAGTTGACACAAATTTAGGAGGTACTGTCAGCTGAGGAAGAGGATTAAGATAGTGGGATGAGAAGAACCAGATGAACCTGAAGATTATAATAACAGAAATTTAATGAAACTCAGTTTTAGAAAATGCAAGATCATTCCTGTAAATTACATGTAGAACTGCTAAAAACTTGTACAGACTGTACTGCTTAATTTTTAGCACAGTCTCTAACTTTTAGCATACTCCCTGTTAAGGTTTTAGGCCCTCATCAAGAAAATGGGCAGGTACACCCCAGGGAATAGTGAGCTTCAAATACTATTCCTGGCAACCAGTTTGGACAAGACAGTATCAGCATTGGCACCACCTAACTCCCACAGGTTTTGCACTTTCAGACGGCCCTGTATGCTTTCATACTGTACGATTGTGCTGCACATTACATGTGAACTCCATTTTGTGGCATAAAAATGCTACAGTGATGGGCTGCAACATGGGGCTCTTATTTTTTTCAGGTGCTTTGAACTGACGAAACCCACACAACAATTGTAATAATACTAATAGTAGAAATAATAGTAATTGCTGTTGTCATCATCGTTCCCTTGGGCCGAAGAAATACGATATTTTCACAGCCTTAGACTGTAATGCTCTGTCTTTGGGGATAGAGACTTGTTTCCTGTAGTCTTAAAGGCCAGCAGTTTCTGCACTGAGATGACCTCTTCAATGACAAAATAACAAGTAAGAAAAAAAACCCTGCTAAACCCCCATCTATCAGAGGTATCTGCATACTGAGTCCATAAATCAGACTTGTGCTATTAGTTACAGGGAAATAGTGCATTTTAGTAGAGATAGGTGAGCATTCATGATATACAGGATGATGAAGGGACCTCACCTGACAGTTTTGTTTAGCCATGTTCATGGAAAATGAATTGGAGTTGGGACAGGTGGAGCTAGGGTAATTAAAAAATGGAAAGCTTGCCATGTGCAGGGTACAAAGAGAATTTGGCTTGCTAAATGCAGTACAATTAAGGCTGAGGAGTGTGATTACTGCTTCGGGGGCAGGCACCAGAGAAGGAAGTGAAATAATTGTTTGAGATAAAGGCCAGTGGTAGCAGGAGGGCAAAATGAATGTAACTGTCCCTGAGTCTATTTGGGTTGTGAGAATTAATTACAACTAAAAAATTATAATGCTTTTGCAGACTGTATGAAGCTATAAATTTGTTACAATTTCCTGGGTTGTTTTTTGTTTTGTTTTAAAGTTGATTAATATTTTACATGTTTGTAATTAGGGTCTTCTTTTATGGAAGCCTATTTGATACATGAGAATTTAAAGCTCTATTTTTCCCCATTTTTTTAAATTTAATCTTACAGTAGTTCTGGGGAATGTGATTTTGAAGTTCATCCAGATACAAAAATAATAATATTAGGTTAGCCAAAGTTTTCCGAATAAAACTTTTTGCCTACTTTTGGTAGAGGTGATTCAACACTGCAATTACTTTGACAGTCTTATTTTGTGTGCTGCTACCTTTTGCAGGTCTTGAAGGTATTGTTTGGGGAAGAGGAGAATTTAGGAACACTTGCTTTTAGTGAACTCGTGGCCAGTTGTGGTTTCCCTTTCCTGTGCAGTGATCTGATGATAACGGGGCGAATTCCAGCTGGAGAAGGTCATTAATAGAGTAAAAATGTATTATCACTCAGGAAAGAGAAAAAAAAGTTGCTACTTTAAAAACAAAGATTGTTAATTTACTGAGAGGGACTTAAGAGTTTTCAGGGTAGCACCTGCGTTCTGGGGTTGTATCTCTAATGTTACCAGTTGTGGAAATGTTGATTCGTTATGGACTGACCATGTCTGGACATTTACCAACCCGAGCTGTTATTTGTAGGATATGTCTCTGTAATCTCAGTTCATGACAGCATAGTTGTGTTGAAATTTCTCTTTGGGCTATATTAAAAATACCCATTCCAAGCAGTATTACTGAGGTGGGGAGAAAGGCTAATTTAAATATATCATGCAATTGTCTTTATATATCAGTATTCACAACCATTATGTATGTCTAATAGCTTTCTATGAATAAGGAAACCAAATATATGCAAATGTATGAGGAGGCATCCATTGTTTGGCTGCTTTTGTGCCTGAGGACACTTTATGAAGTGTCGGTGATTACAGGTGCTTTTGTTTCGAACAGCGTTTCCCCTAAAATAGCAACAATCACCAGTAAGAGGAAAAAAAAGCCTTGCCAATAGCAGCAGCATAAATGAACTCAAGGGTGTTCAAGGGCCCTTCTAGTAAAGAAAGCTGATAGGGAGATGGTCTCCTCTTGGCATATTAAATGTGTTTTACTGGGGTTTTTTTTGTGAGAGGGGAGAATTATGCATCTCACAAACCCAGTGGGAGTGACACTGCAGCATAATGGGACTAACTTTTATGCCCTCGCTTGAAGAACCTCATCACAATAATGAGAGATTCAAGCAACGGCAGCTTCTGACCATTGTTTGTACACAGTCCGCATGGTGCAAAGAAACTGGACAAAAGGTAATATTAATATAACAAAAGCTGGGAAGGCTCTCTGAAGAAAAAAGTTATTGTTCTGGTACAAGGACAGGTATTGTCCCTCTCCCTACTTGCTAAGAACTCTCTAGATGAGGCTGGTTGTTGGGAAGGAATGTTGTTTTGAACAATGCCTTGAGTTGTCTGTTGTCCTGCCTTCTGCTTTTAACTACTGTACTTTGGTGTTGAATATATTCACTTCCCATCTAACCATTGCTGAATAAAAAACTCTATCCTTAGAGATGAATCTTCATATAAAATTAAGATGTTAATACTTAAACCATGGTAAATATATCATTAACACGCATTAGAGTTTGAGATTACAAAATATAGAAAAATCAAAATCACATAATCCTATTCTTTTGGTTAATTTAAATATTTTTCTCTCTGCTACATCTTGTTACACGTGATTAGGACACTTACATGACCTCACAGCTGGGATTCAGTCTTAACACAGACTCATTCTCCTAAGCGTTTTTGGATTAGTTGAGTCCTGGTCTGAAGATACAGGTTTTCTTACGTGTCCAGACTCATCTAGGGTGCCAAGGATGCTGTTGCATTCTCTCCCCTCAATGGCTTTTCTGCAGAAGTGGAAGAGAATAATTCAGAATGCCTTAACAATTATCCCTGAAGGATGACTGAATGCAGTGTCTAACTTCTAGAAATGCAAACCTGGATGTGGTATCAGGTTGCAATCTCTAATCCAGGCAGGGAGAAGAATGTGCAACTAGACATTTTAGGAATGCCCTGCAGCAGTGTTAGCCTGTTCTAACATAAACTCTTCCATCTGATTCACAGGCAGTAGCTCTCAGCTCCATTTGTTCGTGCTCCGAGAACTACATTTTCTGTACAAATGTACAACAGATAATGGTTCTTTATACAAGCATGCATTTCAATGAGAAAAATGTACCTGCCTCATTACTAGCTCTTGAATGAAAGTAGGCTTAATGATAACCACGCTTAAGAGAAAGTGTATTGGGAAGAAAAATGTTGGAAGAACATTTTTTTCCTATTAGCTGTATTTTGTTGCACTGGTGGTAATTTCAGATACTGCTGCAATTGTAAAATAGGAAAATAGGAATTAAATCAGTATGCTTCTCTTGACTTGAAAGAAAAAGTTACAGGCTTACTTAAAACAATCTTAGGTAGATTTTTAGATTTTTATTTTTAATTAAGATTCACCGACATTGGTAAGAAAAAGGGTTGATGTGAAAGTATAGTTAAAATTATTAATAGGTTGCACATATGGAAAGTGGTGCAGACTTGAACACTGGGAGATGAATGACTGTATAATGCAAAATCTAAATAGCAGAGAGCAAATGAAATAGATGTGCCCAGCCAACGTTTCAGTGTGCTAGACTACGATGAACTAAAATGTATGATAGCTGCAAAATCAATAAGAAAATCCATTTTGGGGAAATAAAGGATGAAAAAATGTTGAAAATATGTTGGTTTCCCTCTAGACTCTTTAAAAAGCCATTTTCAATTTCTGGTGATCCATCAAAAGAAAGATAACATCGTTTTCTATAGTAGTGTTCTTCTAATGCAGATCACTTGAGTTGCTGTGATGAAATAGATGGAACGTCAGATGCAAGAAACTTGCATCTAACCCCTAAATTTTGCATATCAGTAAATGCCCTTAACGAATCTGATCTTTCCTTTATGATAGAATATATCAGGTCCTTTGTCTTATATCTGTCTGTACGGAGACTGATTAATTTCAGACTAGTTTTTACCAAGGTTCTCATTAAGACAGTTTTTAATGTAATGCATATGACTTGCCAGAGAAAAATAATGCCATGTGATTTTCAGTAGAAGCATAACTCAGTAGACTATAGTAAGTAATCCAGGTCCCAGTTATCAAAGACTGATCCCAAAAAAGGAAGTCCAGTATAGTCTCCATTCAACAGTGTAAGAGGCAGTAAGCTGAAGAGTAGACGTAGAAAGATCTTACAGTATAAGGTTAAATTAATTTGGAGAAATGTGAATCTATGTGCCAATTACTAAGTAGCTATCAGGTGTTTGAGTTGTTTTCAGATTTCTAGAAGGTCTTTTGGAATACTCTTCCATTAAATATAAGTTTTATGGAAGTTCTACAAGCGTTTTGTACTGTGACCCATTTTAAACTAAATCAGGAAAAATCCTAACAACCAATTTTTGTCAAAGACCAATAATTCCAAACCATGACATTCCTTGTATGAGCTATGATCAAATACAGTATTTAGGAACACTTTTCAGTATTACGTTAGTGTAATGGGAGCACACACAACCCATTTGCTTTGTAATTGGAATTTCGTGGGCATCTGAGCAGACATATGACCCTAAAGAAGAGAATTAGTGATTGCAATCATATCTAGCTAATCAAGCCTTCTGTGGTGAAAATCCTCCACCATATTTGAAAATCCTCCACATACACAGGATGTTTCAGTCTACTTCTATTTTTTTCTTACACATTTTCACAGCAGTCTAATGTTGAATATTTGCTAATATTCCCTATGTGATTCTGTAATGTCATTAAACAGAGCATGGAAGATTGTTGGTAGGGGAGGAGAATAATGTCAAAGACTTCTGTAAACAGAAGTTGCACCACTGTTGCTCCTTTATAAGAACCTCTGTTCTGTTCGTTGCTCTGATGTGAGAATTAAAAAAGCTCTGAGGTGTAAAACCAACATCATTTTAGAGTGAGGAATGATGCTTGATCCCCTAGAGAAATTCACAGGGTCTGTTTTTTTTCCCAGTTGATTTTTCATTTAATGAAAATCATGACAATGTGCTAGATGACCCCAAATAATAATCTCATAAATAAAAATGTTCATTTTTATAGGCAGCATTCTTCATGAGACTTCTTTTTGAAACATCTCAGCTCTGATCCACAAAACCCCAGTTTCTTCTATACCTACACTGTCACTCATGTTCACATAGCAAATGAGGATTTTGTGCAGGTTCTGCCGTAAGAAAGCAATCTTATATGATTTTAGACAAAGGAAAAATAACCAAAGAAAAAAACTAGCCCTGAATTATTCAAACTATGACAGAGTACTTTCTTCTGGCTGGTTCCAAGCAATAATTTAATGGAGTACTTTCTGTACATGTTTAATGTACGCTAGCTCTCTTTCTTGTTTGTCTCATTGTAGGATACAGGATTTTGTCTGTCTTTACTGGCTGAGCTACAGCTAAAGACAGCAGCAAAGGGCAAGACTCTTTTATCTGCAGTAAAACATTGGCTTTAAGAAAAATTTCTATGCCTAGTTCTATAAATTAACAGGAAACTGAGCTTGGGGTTTGAAATCTTGAATTCTTGCATTCTAACAGCAGTTCTCTTGATTGATTCTCACTGTCCAGCTTTGTACAGAGATGGTGGGAAGTGTAGTATCAGATTAGATGATCACATTGTCCTTTTCTGGCTATAAAAATCTATGAATAAAGTACTTCAATCTCTTTGTTCCCAGTTTTCCCAGTTTTAAGTTGAAATAATTCTTGTACACATAGGTCATGGGATATGCTAGGATTATTTAATGTGTGTGAGAACAATAAAAATAAAAAAGACTTTTTCTTTTTTTAAAATAGAAATATTCAAATACTATTACAGACTTGGTTTAAACATTTACTAAAGTATCATCTGGCTGTCAGAGCTAATCTAATATGATTAACAGTTATATTATTGTGATATGCAATGCAGTAATTTCAATACACATTCGCAAGGGATTGCTCCTGCTTAATTTGTATGGTAATCCACAGCCATTTATTCTACTTTGTGCCTGTTTGTATGGGATGGCTATAGTCTATGTTAAGGTGTTTGTGAGCTGGATAGCCAGCTGGATTCATGCTCATTAAGCCTCAAAGCCTCTCACTTTCTCCCCTGCTAGCAGCATTCAACGTGCTGTGGTTTTGTGATTTGGAAGTACAGCGCTGAGGGAACTGATCTGAAACCACCAGTCTAATTTCACTTTGGTCCTTTTTCACTTGACTGATCAGAATGATTTTCAGTCACTCCAGTTCAGGGCTGGAATCCCAGAGGTGAAAAGTCAGCAAGTAATCCGTTTAGTCACCAGGTCCTCCAGGTGAAGCTCAGCAAACC
>NW_020955400.1:867784-881165 GCF_003031625.1 Empidonax traillii | reverse complement strand
AAGTACAGCGCTGAGGGAACTGATCTGAAACCACCAGTCTAATTTCACTTTGGTCCTTTTTCACTTGACTGATCAGAATGATTTTCAGTCACTCCAGTTCAGGGCTGGAATCCCAGAGGTGAAAAGTCAGCAAGTAATCCGTTTAGTCACCAGGTCCTCCAGGTGAAGCTCAGCAAACCATAGCAATTAGTGTATTCTCTTCTCTCTTATCATAGCATGGCCATTGCTAATGTTGTGTTGGAGCTTCCATTTTAAACTGAGCTTTGCAGGAGGTGTGAAATTTGCTGTAAAAATTCCCTGTGTGATGAATCCGGACACAAAAGGTTGCAGTGCAAGAACCATTTTTGGCTTCAAATCAAAGATCAGCTTCAGTGACTTTTAATGAAAAATTGACTTTTCCATCCAGAATATTCTCCCTCAAAATCCAAGCACAAACGAAGCCTTCTAGAGAGGAAAAAGGGGTATTTGTCCAACCATAGAGGAATTCTTCTGGGAAGGGAGAAAGAGGTATTTGGTGGATATATGTCACCATTTCTCTCCAACTGCTCCATAAGTTGCAGAGGACCCTTCATTTCCATATTGTAAAAAATGTGGAATAGCAAAGGAATACCTATAGACTGCGCTATCAATTAAATACATTGTAAATACAAGGTAAAATTAAATACAAGGTAAAATACATTTCTTTATTTGAACAGTAACACTTCATTTTTTGGCACCTAAAATTGCTGTTCAACCATAGAAATTGGTTCTGATGCTTTATAGTTCAGTTAAGCTCTTGCACTTCTTTCAGGAGAATATAGAACTGAGAAGTCACTTTTAGAACAGGCAGTTGCAATTATCCAATGCCCTGAGTTTCAGCATCTGGGAAGCAAACATGACAAAATTGTTTTGTTAAGTACAAGATCATGGAATCAGGAAGACTTTTTTTGTTTTAATAAATGCATTTTTTGAATACCTGCTGTAGAAAAAACCCACAATTTCTATAAATTAAAATTAATATTAAATTAATATCCATCCTTAAAAATATGTCTTGGCAAGTCACATGTGCATATATATATATATTTATATATATATATATATTTATATATATATATATATATATGACATAGATACTTTTTCACATGTGACTTTTTAACTTATAAAGTAACCTCTCTTGTAAACATGAAATGGTGAAAACCAGGTGGAACATTGAAAGGTCACTTACTATATTTAAGCAACTCTTTTATAATCAATCTTAAGTTTTGTGAGGCATTGACTGTTAAGTACTACATACGTGTGAAGCTGAGGGCACTCCTGAAGAATTAAAATCACTCAAATATTTCTGAACAGTATTCCGTTTACTTTCCGTACTCCTGTTTAGGCTTGGGTTTTGTGTCATCTCTTTATATTCCTCTCACTCCCAATAAGAAAACATTGGAAGATCAGTGGCCTTTTTGTTTCCAGGCAAGGAGCAGTATTATACCCTTGTTACTACTGTTAACCATCCAAATACCTTTCCAGATGTTTTTTTTCCAGTTTATCTCAAGATAATTCTCAGGAATTGATTTTATCATGGAATCACCTAAAAGCTTTTGGTAGATGCACAGTTTATATTTTAGCAATCTCTTTGAAAATTCAGACTCAAAAAAAAAAAATCCCCCAAAAACTGAAACTGGTGCGGGAAAAAATCGAATAGAAAAAAACCCTTCTGTTTTCTGTTGTTGAACTTTCGTAGCTGCTGTGCAACCCTTATACTTTTATCCTAAATTTCCAGTAAACAGTGTAACATTTAGTAGTATTATCAGGTTTTCACTCTCTTAAATCCTTTGTACTTAGATCTACTTTTGTACAAGGGGAAAAAGGTGGTATGCATAAATGTTATGCCCTCAGGATATCCCAGGTGTTTTCTCTTTGGAAACCAGAAAATTGGGGAAAATATCAGATACAAGGAAATATTTTGAAGGTGTCTTTCACTGTACAGAACACAATAGAAAAGCTGACAAAATATTCCTGAATTGAAGATTCTTTGTTTATTACAAATCTTTAGCACTCTTGGTTGTTAGAAACAAGATGGATTCAATTATTTTCAAAGTGACAAACTCCAATCAATATTCAATTGTTAGTGTGTTAATTAGTAGATGATGTCTTGTCTCTATTATTAGCACAGGCAGTTTGCTGCTAAACTTCTTTTCTGTTTTGACTGCTCAGTGTCCAGTTAAGAAAAAGTATCACTACAGAAGCAAGAGCAGTTGCCTTCTTGGAGCTTTAGGTTAGTATTTGGATGAACTATTTTCTCAAGAAACATGAAATTTCTCTGAAGAAATATTTCTGTGAGATTATATTGCATGAAACACTTTAAAGAGCCTTTATTCATTAATTAGGCAAAAGGCAGAACTGCAAGAGTTGTTACAATATCTGTCGGTGCTTGTTTCTAAAGCGCAAGTGCATTGCTTTGGAGTCCTTGACTTCCTTGCAAGCTTGATGGGATTATTAGTGTGCATTGCTATTGGGATGATCTTTCTATGGAGCCAGTTCCTATAAATTTGTGTCTGGACTCCACTTTGGAACTATTAGGCATTGTATGTATACTCACATTTACTGAAGGCAGGTTTTAATTTAGGAATCAGAGTGGAGAAAGACAAGAGCTGGAATTTTTTCTCACAGTCATAAAAGCCTAGAAGTGTGTATCCTATCAAATGACTGAATCATTGTTTACACAAGTAATTTTAGAAAATGACACTAAATTTAGGAGACTGTTAAAGTGTTATCTGCTTCTGAAAGTTCATTTTTTTTAGTTAGGGCAATGGAACTGAACCATATGACTAAGAGCATCATCCAGACGCTTCTAGTCATATGAATTATTTTCAGACAGCTCGGTGAGGAGCAGGGAGTTGTGTTGATGATTATTATGGGTCCTTTCCAACTTGAGATATTCTAGGATTCTATGAAATGGTGTCAGTCAGATTATTAGTAGTGAAACAAAATTGAATACAGGCTCATTGTAACCTGTGGGATGTCAGGAAGTACTGGAGCACGTACCAACATGAATCTGCCTGTTCCTAGAGAAGTTGCACTCTTAAAAAATTAAAAAAATTTTATACTTTCCAAAATTGTATACTTTTCAAAATATAAGGTTACTTTGTTTTTTATTTTAGTATTAAGCTGTATAGTTCTAGATCACAGATGATACTCTTGCAGTATTAATTGTGATACCTAAGGAAAGCTGTGTATGATGCTAGCATTTAGCATCATGCCAATCCTGACCATTTAATTTAAAACATCTGTCAATTTTGCTAAAGGTGTTTGAGTACTATTGCTTTCCAACCCTCATATAAGACTGGCACATTTTTTCCATGATGGTTCCATCTGTCTTTATGTATTCTTTTTTATTTCCCCAAGGCTTTTCTGCTGGGCTACTAAATGCACATTGCACTACAGCTTTCTTTTTTTTTTTTTTTCAGTATTAAATATTAATTATTATTAATGCAGTTCATCCTTACTAATTTTCCCTTGGTTTATGATAATGTTTTTCTCCTTTGTGTGCAAGAGGGAGAAAATGAATGTTGCATGTGGAAAGGCAGGAATGAGAATGGGAGCTTTTGTTCATCAGAAACTGATGATGTGTAACCCACTATAGCTTCAGTATATTTTCAGACTTTTGCCTGGCCACTCTGTCTTACCATCTCCATGCAGAGCTGAAGTCTTCAGTATTTTTCCTACCTCCCTATGCTCTTCTCTGTGTGATTTAGCTGGGCAACACTTAATTAAACTCCATTTCCTCTCTTTACGCTTCAGGTATTATTATGCAGCTCCCTTCAAGAGGTAATTTGTAGGCTGTTTATCAAAGCTGTGAATTTAATAATATCAAAGACATGCTATTGCACTGTCACGGTAATAAGATGCATTAACATTTCTTATGAACAGAATTTTCTCTCCATATGTATATTCCTCTGCTGAATACTGTGGGCTTTCAAAATCAATAAAAAACCCCACAACATATACTTTATTTAATCATATTACTCCATTACCCTCACCTCCTTCATAGTTAAATAGTGCCATCTGAAACCCACAACCTCAGCACTGTAGTACTTTGGCTGCAACAGGAAAACCATCCCATGTTTTATCTAATAGTATTACCTGCAGCACTCAGCTGGTGTTCCTGGTTTTGAGGTATGAGGGAAATGACAGCAGTGCCCTTTCAAACTGTTGGAGATATGGGCAGTCTCTGTTGAGGTTCCAGAGCAGCACTGATTATGTAATTCTAGAACTGGTTAAAAACAGATTTCCTGTGGAAATTTTGTGCATTTTTTGACAAAGTTGTGAGTTTATTTAGGAGAGAGCATTCTGAATAAAAATAATTTTTGTATAGAAAGTATATATTTTCTTTGATATAATGGAAAATTACTTGGTGTTTTTTTCTATGTAGATTCACACTAATATGTAGCATGATTACAATGTTTATTCTTTCCTTAAGTATTGTGTATAGCTCCACTTTTTATGTTGTTATCCTTTCCATAATTCATTCTTCTACATTCAGAAGATCTGCCGAAATTACATATCTAAAATATACAAAATGGAAATGCTAAAAAATGAACATGGAAGGAAGTACAGAGGAAAACCTGAAATTCTAGCTTGTTCTTCCTTTCTTTTAGTTTTCCTATCCTTTAAATTTCAGGAAAGTAGTAGAATGAGAAAAGGAGCACTTTGTGGACATTATATAATCAGCAGTGACTTAGGCAGTTTAAATTTAAAGGTCAGAATATCCAGTATATACCTGGATTAATGCTAATGTCTATGGAAGCCTTGTGGCAGACCTGTGGTATTTTTTGAACAAGTATTATTATTTCTTATTCAATCCTAAATTTTTTAATAGCTTTTTATTTTATACTTGAAGATTTTTGTCCTTCCACTGTCACATTTTGGGACTATTTTAATTACATCTGGTTTTGGAGAAAGTATGAATTATTTATTAAAGCATTAATAACCAGTGGCTGATGTTTCTGGTACTCTATTTATGTGGGCAGCCCAATTCTTGTATTGTTTCTTCTTTGAATGAATGTGTATAAAAATTCTATATTTGGTTAATGTGTGACTGATGCACATGAGACTAGATTTGTTTTTGGTACTACTGTACCTGTTATGGCCATGGATGCTGCTATAGTTGAAAATTCCTGGCATAAGATTACCCGTGCTTATGTAAAATCTTGCTTTCTGTTGACAAATTACTTCCTCTGAGAAAATGTACTGGCTGCAGAATCTCTGATAAGCTAGTCCTAGCTAGGCATTGTGACAGAAGATACAGTGTCCTGGAAAGATCCTGAAAAAAAAATGGTCTGTCCTCATCTGCACTATCCTGTAGTCTAATCTGCTGCTTCAGTGACTGCTGGTGCTGTTATAATCACATAGCCAAATCCAGAGGGCTTCCTCATTGACAATTCTCTGAGATGTTCTTCAGTACTGTACCTAGTCTAGGGTTTCATTTGCATTGGGCTGAGTACACGTAGAAGGAAGCAGTCTAGGATTCCCAAATGGGACTTCTACTGCCAGTTACCTAAGCAACAAAAGAGGAGCTGGAGCCTTTTGATCAGCTCAGGAGAGTAAGTTATGCCAAGACAGCAGAATTAGAAGTAGACCTGCAGCAGAGACTACAAAATATTTTAAGATCATCCTAAAATACTCCCTTGAAGTAACCCTGTTAAATCAGTGTGAGGATATAGTAATCAAGAGCTGAGAAAACAAATCAATTATGAAACTACGGTAGTGTTTGTAGTAAAATGTGCATTCAGGGGAGAGAACTTCAAAGAGAATTAGTCACTACATTTCAGTTGTGCTAATTTGTGTAGTTGACTTGTAAATGTATTTGTTCTTCAAATACATGTCTGTTCTCACATGAATGTTCATATAGAATGTAAGAGTACATCATAGTGAAGATGTGATTTTTGATGACAACAAAAGATCAATAAGTCAAGCTTAGTGTGAGACCAAATTCTGGCCACATGCTCTGTTTCTTCTCCGACAAAGCTTACCTACATGAGGGACAGCTGCGTTCTCATTTTGTGGTTGGACTTTAAAATTCTATAAATTTGGTATTTTGGAAGGAAGTGACTTTAAGTTTATCTGTACACCTAGGTTCTCCCTCCTAATTGCCCTTTTCAAGAGACTACTTTAGTCACTATGGCAGATCCCTAGTCCCATGAGTTTTGGACCTGCCTGCCAAGTTCTTCAGCTTGCAAACACTCTTGAGGCTTCATCAGCTCTGGACACAGTTGAGAAATTAATTTATTACTGCTAGAGGATCTATCTGTTCCTGAGAAGGCAGGATAAACTTCAAGTTTTCTATTGTCAAGGGTTGTTCTTGATCCTAGGCTCATTATTCCAAGACCTGTGCCTGTAAACATGAATATTTTCTTTTTCTCAATGGTTATGTTGCCTCTAGTGTGTTTGCCTCTGCAGCAAGTCAGACACAGACACCTGTGATTTCCACAGGTTTGGTGTTAGCACCGGTCCTCTCTTATTAGGCCACATAGCTCAGTGCTGAACATCATAGAATATCGTGAGTTGCAAGGGCCCCCTAAGGATCGTAGAGTCCGTCTGGCCCTGCACAGGACAACCTCAGAAATCACATATCATGGCTGAAGCTGCTTAGGATGTTGACCAGGCTTATGAGTTACTTCTGTGATGAAGTTTGTACTACTAAACTTCATTAAATATATGAAATTCAGATTCAAATCAGACAGTTCCAATTCCCCTTGAAACAGAATGAGGTAATGGCAGTCTGCAGATACAGAATGGATGACTTGGTTCTGTTTTAGCTTTGTATATGAAAAGAAACCAGAGTCCTCTCTCCAGTCACTTTTCTGTCACCAGTCTCATAGAAATAGGCATTACATTGAGCCGTTTACAGAAGAGGATAAAGGAGACATTTTCCTTATGTCAGCAGTTCAACTATTTTTGGTGTCCTGTATTCTTCAGGAGTCCTATGGGCCTTGGATGTCTGAGACTCGCTGAATTGTGATTTTTTTTTTAAAAATGTTCTCTTAAATGATCCTATTGTTCCAAAGCCTCTCTCAGTAGAACTTGAATACATGGTTACCTTTTGTACCTCTAAGTGTAAGTCACTAGAAAGCAAGAAGTACTTCAGAAAGACCTCTTTTAGTAATAGTGCATCTCTAAATTTATGAGGCAGTCCTCATCAGGTGCTTTCCACACTTAGTTTGTTGCCTAAGATACAGTTGAAGAACTTAGCAAAGGATAAATTGCAAATAATTTTTCACACTTTTTTTAAAATTTTCTTTTCTCATGCTTGTTTTCTCCTAGTCATACACACAGACTGTATCATGGATCAGCTCTATTTTGAACTAGACTCTTCAACTTCTTATTTTACACATGTTCATTAATATTTACCTGAACAAAGTCGTGAAAGGAAATAATCCTGACGCTTTGTTGGTGCAACTGTGTATTCTATAGTCTCTTGTGGTGGTGCTAGTTACTAAAAAATGAGAATATAAATTCATTACAAGGGAAGACTCATTACATTTTTAGACCTTGCTTTAGAAGCTGAAGGCTTATCTTTGAATGTGCTGCAGCTGTTCTGTGATTTGTGAATCAAATTCTAGGTTACTGAAAAAGAAATGAAGCAATTTGTTCTTTCTAGACAACAAGAAATGAAATTAAGTCAAATGTCCTAGCCTGTAAATAATATTATGCTTGTCCTTTGAATAAGACAAACCACAATAAAGCAAAATCCAATCCCAGATTTCCTTCTGCTTGGTTTGCCATGTGTTTTAGGCCTACAGTGCCTAGTAGGTATGTACAGTATTATAGCATTTAAAGGTTGTTTTTTTCACATATGCTTAAAAGATTTAGCAGCAGAAACATGTATTATTCCTCAATTGTATATTAGAAGGGAGATGAGAGGAAAGATGTGTCTTTGCCATAGATAAGTATGCATTTCTAAAAGGGTTGGAAAAAATTCTTGAACTAAAAATCCTGTAAAAACACAAGTTTTCAACTATTTTTCTATTGTAGAAACTGAATTATGGAAGCTATTAAATGACAGTTGAGAAGTCCTTACAGTAAACGTAGCAAGTTTTAACTCTCTGCCAGGCCACAAGGTGAATTCTGGGAATGTGTTTTCTCTGACCTTATCCCAAAGAAACTCTCTTCATGCTCTGAGTTAGGAGTGAGAACTGTGTGGGCAGCAGCATCTTACTCAATTCTGAAAATACCTCCAGTTGTGTCTCTGGGAAATTATTCTCATCAGCCACATGAGAACGGCAGTTAATATATATGAGGACACTGCCCTCGTAAGTTGTCCTTTTCCAGATTATGTCAGTGATTTTCAGTGCACTAAAAGCAGTAACAGAAGTGAAAGCTCTTTTTCTTCCTTTATTTGGAAAATCTGACAAGGACAGGGTGTACTCTTGTCCATTAGTGTAATTTCATGTTTCACAACTTGAAGAAGACGCTTTTATATTCAAATAAATTCTTTCTCTATGTACACCAGAGGGTGTCCCCTTTTTGTTTTCTTTCTGTATCCCAAAATACTTTATCCATGCCTCACTCAGTAATGCCTGCTAAATAATGTGCATACTACTTTATTTGGTCCCTCTTGTGTCCTGCTGAATTGTCTGTTGCTTTAATTATCTGTACCCACCATGGGATCTCCCAGACTGTGATGTACCATAGCATGGTGAGAGAAGGAGTCATTAGAAGGACTTTTTTTTGTACTTCCTCTGAGGGATTGCTGAGGTACATTTCTTCTTTGGCTGTGTAGCCATCATGGGAGTCATACGAGGAAAAGAGTTAAATTCTAGCCCATGGTAGGTGCAGGTTCTAAGTTCAAGCATGAAATTCAGGGATTATTTTTAAGTTTGCTAGAGATGTCTGGTTTAGATTCGGGAGAACCAAAAAGTAGGAGAAATACATAATAATGTGAAAGTGGGATCATATTTTCAGAGTTTCAGATAGAAATACTAATGGAAGAAAGGAAGGAGCTGTACCATGCTGGATGACAACAGGGATATTCAGGAAAAACACAGAGGGAGATAGAAATAGCTTTAGTGATAGGCCCAGAAACTGCAACACAGGGAAATAACGGTAGTTGGGAACAGTAAAGAATTGCATAGCAAAGGAAAATAAGAAGAAAAGGAAATAATATGGTTATAATGAAGGAAGATTTCTAATAAAAGATAGACATGAAAAAAAGAGAGTAAAATAGAGGAAAAATGCGGGAAATTAAACACAATTTTCTGCACATTTTATATAAAAATAGCCTAATGAACAGCTCAGCTGTAATGATTCTGAAGAAGGAAAGAGAAAAGATTGTGGCAGGTTGTATAGGAATATGTGGATACACATAAAGACAGTTGCATTGAAGTTCAAACCAAGTGTGGAAATAGTGCAGTGGTCTTATCCAAAGCTTTATTGCAAACACTTTGGTGAAGGTCCATTCAGAGCTTACAGTTTTGACCAAATAAGGCAAGACAGAGAAAGGGCATAACATGCAAAAGGAACAGGATAATAGTGGATATAATATGTCACTGTATGCGTGCACCACGTCGTGCTGTGATGTCCTTTTCAGTAGAAAACGAGGGAGGGTGTGTTGTTTGCTCAGTGCTCAGTTCTTTCCATGTGACCATAAATTGGAATGTGCTGACAACCAAGTGTCTAGTTGTACTAACTTTTGGCCAAGCTTTTACTTAAATCAATAATATTAATTAATATATGTACATCATAAATGCATAAAGTGTTAATATTTTAAAATCAAAATTACCGGTTATGAAATGCTCCCCCAAAAAAGCATAGCAAGGCATTAAAATCAATTTTTACTGCCGTGTGGAAGGTCAATGCACTATAGTAGCCTCACACAGCATTTTATTTTGCTCCTCTGATAGCTCCTCCATGTTTGCTGCCATCAGACATACAGGTCAAAATATTCTAAGAACTCATCTTTCTATTCCAGGATTAGGCAGACTCAGCTGTGTTATCAGCTTCAAGGTTGCCCTGTGCTATATGTAGGGAGCCACTGCATGGATGGTGAACAGCAAGCTCACTGCTTTAATAGCCTGGTGTGCTGATACGGAAAACTTCACGTCTTCTGCTTTATCTAAATTTTACAGGAAATTCGTTGTCAGAAGTAGGCAAGAGGTCAGGCTTTTTTTGGTCACAACACAAGATACTTGTGGAAAAGTTAATTTATTAATTAAATAAATTAGGCCTAGTGTTGTAGCAAAACATCCTGTTCGTGCTGCTGCCCGGTATTGCTATTAAAAAGAGATTGGAACCTGTCAGGCTGTGGTGTGCTTTTGATTTTAATACCTAAGGGGAATATTTATAAATTTAACTCAATAAAATTTTTAGTTCTGTTCAGTAATGGCAAAACTCCCTTCAAACTTAAGAGTTTTCAGTGTCATATTTCTCAAATCTACCTTCTGTAATTTTGCTTATGTGTTTTTAAATTATTTTCAATGCACGCAGTATCTTTGTAACATAAAATGTACAAATATTTAAGTTATCTCTCCTTTAAAGCTCAAATCCATTTCCAGTTATTCACAGTGACTCTTTTTTCTATTCTTTTGGCTGCTTGTCAGCACGAGGAAATGCTGTGGCTATTATTTCCTGGGGAGATCTGCCTTGGGCTGTCAGTTTCTCAGACTGTTGTTGTCATCAATTCAATTCTCACTTAAAACCAGGAGACTTAGGGCTTAACCGTGGAGAAGTACTTTTCTGGACTGCTATGCTATTCTGAACTTTATGCAATTTTAAGAAAAATACATATTATATTTAAATTTAGATTAAGTTCTAGATGCAAATTATAGGATGCTTGAGTAACTTTGCTAGGCTTTCCTAGAAAGTGAAGGATTCAGAATTTGCTACTTTCTAGTGATTTTAGAAACTAGAAATATTTTGATAATATTTCCTTCCATCTGATATTTTGTTTAGCTGCTTCATTCCTCAACTGTAGATGCCTATCTATCAGGGCTGAAGTTTCATTCCAGTTAACTCCTTGGATTTGGGCTAGGTTCATATCTTCCATTGAATTTTCATTACTGGATTAAACAGGAAAGGAAGTGTGGCAGTGGAACATCCTTTCTCCAGTAAATTCCTATACACAAAAGTAAAATTTACATTTACATATTTTAAAGATTGGAATATAATGAAGTTTTCACTAATTTAGATGCTTTGTATAACATGATATACTCACAGTTTTGTCCACTGTCAACCCAAAGCTTTTGCCCTTGATAAACTGTTGAAAGGTATCTATTACCAGCATAAGTAGCCTTGCAACTCCTCTAAAATTACTCCTTAGCTTAAAAAGGTTTTAGTGGGTTTTTTTTGTCTTTGTGGGGGCTTTTTGTTTTGTTTTTTTTGGGGGGGGGGGCTTAAATTTTTACTTCTGATAACATACTGACATGAAATACCATCTGTGTCATTTTCAAGGCTTTTAGCACATTTCTTTTGTAAAATCTTAAGGTACATGCAAGAACTGTTAATTCATATATGACATTGTGACTGTTCAAGGTCTTTCTGAATCTTCGGGTGAAACGTTCCCATGAAATGTTGCTTGAATGATAGAAAAAAAGTAATTACATTACTTAAAAATTATACTCTGTGAATTTTTGGTGAAAACATGCAAAATCACAGTTCAGAGTTGATTATTTTATAACAGTCTCTAATTATGTTATTATTTGCAAAAACAAGGTGGTGTTTACACTTGCAGGAATTTGAAAACTATAATTTTCCTACATAATAACCTTGTTGGAGTAAGACAAAACTGACCGCAGCAATGCATCTAGCCTGTGGTAACTCCAGCATAGCACCTTTGAGAAAGACTGAAGAGGAAGGAGCGTGTGTTCAGCTGCAGGCTGAGGCATGTCAAGGTTTGTTTGGAATTCAGACCTCTCCTTTCAGTGATACTCAATGTGTACTTAAGGTAAGAGCACATTCATCCTGGTCAATTTGAGGATTACTGTAATTTTCTTTTACTACCCTGCTCCATGCCTGGTAAATTGCTTTACAGTACAAAAATAACGTAACACAATGCCTTTGTCACATCCAAGAAGACTTTCAGTCCCTGAAAGACATGACTGACTGGCACTGAATAATTCCCATGATAATTGCCAAAAGGACAGAATGCTAAAATAGAGTAACTTCCTTCCCACAACATTAGCTGAATTCTCTTTCTGGTGGTTAGATTTGACTAACACAGTAATGGTATTCAGAGTATGTCTGGGAAGCACTTACGTGTTTGGTGGATAATATTTTTGTGTACTGACCTATAGACTAGGAGTCCTTAACCCTTCCTATGTTGTCTCTTCCAGGGCTATTAAAATTCAGTTGCATATTCACACACAAGAACTCTGCTGTCCTGTGTATTATCCAGGAGGAGCTGTTTTGCAGGAACGTTTAGAGGGTTTTTTTTATAAACAATAAAATCCTGTATAGCAAAAAAAAAATGACAGGTAGTAGCATGCATAGAAGTGATTTAAGGTTACTTGGATAGAAAGTCTGGAGAGATTTTATTCACCAGTATAAATTAGGTGTCTAAGTATGGTATGATGAAGGTACTGTGGCAGTGTCCTTGTATCTTCCTTATTTCCTGTTGTTTCTGTGCAATTATAAAGGATAGCTGTGATATAACTAAAGACAGTGCATCATGAATAAATGATGACCCTACCTTCACACTGTATAGATACAATACATACAAGCATTACTGAAATACTGTCATCTTTGAATCCCAGTAAAATGTACAGTAAGGAACATCGTTTCTGTTCAACATGTCTTTCTTTCAGGCTTATGTTTGCATGGGAAGTTATCTTGACTTTATAAACTGAAATGTTTGGACTATAATTTTCTGTAAGGTAAAATTTAATATAAATCTATAGATATTAAAACCTGGTGAAATATCAGCATCTTTTACTGCTGACAAATAATTTCTGGAGGATTTAGTGGTTTATAGATGAATAAAATGGTGGAACCAAACTCTTAACCTCTCTCTTAAAAAGTCTGATTACCCCTTCTGTACTATGTCTTGGATTCATCACTGCCTGGGAGAACTTCCCATAGCTTATTCCAAAATACTTGATCATGCCTAGAGAAATCATAGGACCACATTGTTTTCTAGACATTGGAGCATCTTAAGCGTGCATAACATATGGTACTACACAAGACAATTTCCTCATTTTCTAATGTGGTCTTCAACTTAAAGAAAGAATTCTGTGGAAGCAAGGAATTCATGAGTTTGCTTTAAGAATGGAGAGTTAGTTTACCATTTATTTTTGCAATCACTTCCAACTTTGTTTACGTTTGATTATAGTATTTCCTAAGGAAGGACCAGAGGTTAAGAAATTCTTAGATATTAGGAAAATTCTGTTAAGTTACCTGTCCTCCTGTCTGCCAC
>NW_020955400.1:833722-867763 GCF_003031625.1 Empidonax traillii | reverse complement strand
GGGGGGGCTTAATTTTTACTTCTGATAACATACTGACATGAAATACCATTTGTGTCATTTTCAAGGCTTTTAGCACATTTCTTTTGTAAAATCTTACGGTACCTACAAGAACTGTTAATTCATATATGACATTGTAACTGTTCAAGGTCTTTCTGAATCTTTGGGTGAAACGTTCCCATGAAATGTTGCTTGAATGATAGAAGAAAAGTAATTACATTACTTAAAAATTATACTCTGTGAATTTTGGTGAAAACATGCAAAATCACAGTTCAGAGTTGATTATTTTACAACAGTCTCTAATTATGTTATTATTTGCAAAAACAAGGTGGTGTTTACACTTGCAGGAATTTGAAAACTATAATTTTCCTACATAATAACCTTGTTGGAGTAAGACAAAATTGACCGCAGCAATGCATCTAGCCTGTGGTAACTCCAGCATAGCACCTTTGAGAAAGACTGAAGAGGAAGGAGCGTGTGTTCAGCTGCAGGCTGAGGCATGTCAAGGTTTGTTTGGAATTCAGACCTCTCCTTTCAGTGATACTCAGTGTGTACTTAAGGTAAGAGAACATTCATCCTGGTCAATTTGAGGATTACTGTAATTTTCTTTTACTACCCTGCTCCATGCCTGGTAAATTGCTTTACAATACAAAAATAACGTAACACAATGCCTTTGTCACATCCAAGAAGACTTTCAGTCCCTGAAAGACATGACTGACTGGCACTGAATAATTCCCATGATAATTGCCAAAAGGACAGAATGCTAAAATAGAGTAACTTCCTTCCCACAGCATTAGCTGAATTCTCTTTCTGGTGGTTAGATTTGACTAACACAGTATTGCTATTCAGAGTATGTCTGGGAAGCACTTACATGTTTGGTGGATAATATTTTTGTGTACTGACCTATAGACTAGGAGTCCTTAACCCTTCCTATGTTGTCTCTTCCAGGGCTATTAAAATTCAGTTGCATATTCACATACAAGGACTCTGCTGTCCTGTGTATTGTCCAGGAGGAGCTGTTTTGCAGGAACATTTAGAGGGGTTTTTTTTTATAAACAATAAAATCCTGTATAGACAAAAAAAATGACAGGTAGTAGCATGCATAGAAGTGATTTAAGGTTACTTGGATAGAAAGTCTGGAGAGATTTTATTCACCAGTATAAATTAGGTGTCTAAGTATGGTATGATGAAGGTACTGTGGCAGTGTCCTTGTATCTTCCTTATTTCCTGTTGTTTCTGTACAATTATAAAGGATAGCTGCGATATAACTAAAGATAGTGCATCATGAATAAATGATGACCCTACCTTCATACTGTATAGATACAATACATACAAGCATTACTGAAATACTGTCATCTTTGAATCCCAGTAAAATGTACAGTAAGGAACATCGTTTCTGTTCAACATGTCTTTCTTTCAGGCTTATGTCTGCATGGGAAGTTATCTTGACCTTATAAACTGAAATGTTTGGACTATAATTTTCTGTAAGGTAAAATTTAATATAAATCTATAGATATTAAAACCTGGTGAA
Organism: Empidonax traillii; assembly: GCF_003031625.1. Classification (NCBI taxonomy): domain Eukaryota; kingdom Metazoa; phylum Chordata; class Aves; order Passeriformes; family Tyrannidae; genus Empidonax; species Empidonax traillii. Next base: position 866,235 of record NW_020955400.1, on the reverse strand, counting down.
ATATCAGCATCTTTTACTGCTGACAAATAATTTCTGGAGGATTTAGTGGTTTATAGATGAATGAAATGGTGGAACCAAACTCTTAACCTCTCTCTTAAAAAGTCTGATTACCCCTTCTGTACTATGTCTTGGATTCATCACTGCCTGGGAGAACTTCCCATAGCTTATTCCAAAATACTTGATCATGCCTAGAGAAATCATAGGACCACATTGTTTTCTAGACATTGGAGCATCTTAAGCGTGCATAACATATGGTACTACACAAGACAATTTCCTCATTTTCTAATGTGTTCTTCAACTTAAAGAACGAATTCTGTGGAAGCAAGGAATTCATGAGTTTGCTTTAAGAATGGAGAGTTAGTTTACCATTTATTTTTGCAATCACTTCCAACTTTGTTTACGTTTGATTATAGTATTTCCTAAGGAAGGACCAGAGGTTAAGAAATTCTTAGATATTAGGAAAATTCTGTTAAGTTACCTGTCCTCCTGTCTGCCACNATGTCTTGGATTCATCACTGCCTGGGAGAACTTCCCATAGCTTATTCCAAAATACTTGATCATGCCTAGAGAAATCATAGGACCACATTGTTTTCTAGACATTGGAGCATCTTAAGCGTGCATAACATATGGTACTACACAAGACAATTTCCTCATTTTCTAATGTGGTCTTCAACTTAAAGAAAGAATTCTGTGGAAGCAAGGAATTCATGAGTTTGCTTTAAGAATGGAGAGTTAGTTTACCATTTATTTTTGCAATCACTTCCAACTTTGTTTACGTTTGATTATAGTATTTCCTAAGGAAGGACCAGAGGTTAAGAAATTCTTAGATATTAGGAAAATTCTGTTAAGTTACCTGTCCTCCTGTCTGCCACTGCACCATTACTCTCCACAGACAGTTTTCCAGTGTTATGTCTAATTTGCTTTTAAAAACCCAAATCAAATTGTGCTTTTGCTATTTCCTATGGGAAGATGATATTCAGTGAGTCTCAACAACCATATATATAACTTATTTCTGTTATATATGATGTAGTCAGAACTTTATCATCCAGATAAAATTAAAGCAGAAAAAAAAATTATATTTTTTCAGAGAACTTCTGGTGCTCTGGTGACGTGTTGTTCTTCATAGCTTAAATTTTATACCTCAGTGGACAGCAGCTGCCTATCCTGCCGTGTCCTACAGGACACTTCAGAGGAGATAGATTTATATAATACAATCATAATTTACAGTCATTATATGAAGATGTTTCATCAGTTACCTAAGCAAAAATACCCTGTAGAATTTATAGCTTTTAGTTATTAAAAAACAGTGACTTTCTGAAATTAGTTATTGGAAATAAAGAATTCAACAACAGAAATTAATCATTGTCACATTCTTGTGCAGGTCTGGGGGATGCTAGGCTGTGTAGAACATTTGTTTGGAAAATGGAAAAACATTATTATGATACCCTTAATAGAAACAGACAATCAAACAAATCTTAATTTGAAAAGGTTTTTGCAGTCATAAATCATACAGAAAATATGCTCTGATGGAGGAAAAACATCTTCATAACTGTATGGTGTTGGTGCAGAGGGCCATATTCTGGGAGGAATATGCTCTCATCAGACAATTTCATTTTTTCATGAAATTTTTTACCAAAATGCCAAGTAAAAGTCATGTATTGTAGCTCCTGGTAAGATCATGTTGTATTTATCCTAAGATTTTCTGGCAATTAAATTGTTTTTCTCCAGTGTGTTGAGATTATCTCTCTGCAAAAGGAAAAATGTAAAATGGAACATAGCTCTATGCAAACCTCAGTTGAGGATGTAGCACACCTTAGCTGCCATTTAGACAATCTGCCCATACCCTTGAGAGAGGGTTTATTTTTACATAAGTATGTATATGAAAGGTATTTAATCCTTAATAATCACTTAATACTTCCATCCCTATTGAAAGGGAGAAGATAGTAGAATAGTGACCAAATTAAAGGCTGAATGGTGAAGATACTTATCTTCAGCTGAAGAAGAGGGTAGTATGAATTCAAACTAATGAAGAATTGGGTAGCAAATTAAGATAGATGAACTGTAGTTATTTACATGCTTTATTCTTTGTTTACAAGAGCTACTGTCGTCTCACCTGATATTGCATCAGCGGGAGGCAGCTACTACCTCTCTGGGAAACCTGTTCCAGTATCTCATCATAAAAAATTTCTTGCTTATATCTGGCTCAAATCTACCAGTCTTTTAGTTTAAAGCCACTACCCTTCATCCTATCGCAATAGGCCTCACTAAAATGTTTCACTAATGAAGCAATAAAGGGCATAGCAAAAGATTAGTGATGTCATTCCCTGGTAAACATTTGTCATCTATCACTGTGTGAACTTGCATGGTGTCTGCTTACATCATTACCATGCATGTCTACTGACCCTCTTTCTTTGTGTAATGCTACGCCCTTCCTGCAGGTTTTCTCAAACAAGGATTTTTGGAATAACACTTTGTAGTAATTTTTGAGTGTGACATGCTTTCTGCTGTAAAGGGAACAGGCCCCATAATAAACAGCTCAGCAGTATAACATAATTTTTTCAGGTCACCTTTAAAGACAGACATGGTGTGCCTACTGTGCTACATGCCCCCGACAAACTGCTTCCTTAGCAGGAGCTCTGTTGTTTTATTGATAGCACAACTAACTACAGATAAATCCTGTGATTTGGTAAGTCCCTCGTTACCTTCCTGCAACAAAGCATCTCCTACTGTGCTTCCTGACTATCAGATGATCAAAAACCTGAACTGTGAAAACAACACAGTGAATCTTCCTTTCAAAATCCAGTTTTTGAAATAAAAGTCTATAATAAATTAGTTGATGAATGAAATATATCATTAATATGCATTGTAACAATGAGAGAGAACAGATTTTGTGCTAATTAAGGAAATAAAGTAAGTTTGAGAGAGTTCAGCCTTGCTCTTTTATTAATATGGTGTGGACAGTTGGCCATTTATATTACAGCATGGTATGTGATTCAGAAGAAATCTGCAATTGTAGAACCATAGAGTAGAAGAAAAGTTATTATATGTGAGATGGTGCATTATCCAGCTTTTCTGTACACAGGATCACGCTGTGATCTTGGAGTGTTTTTCTAGTTGCTCTCACTGAAGAAGGCACTCAGAGGGTTTTAGCGCCTATTCTGAAATGAGAATCTTGAAAAGTTACTTAACTGTACGTGTCAGCCATATGTCAAAGCTTCACAAGACTGTGTTCAGTCACGCATTTTTTTCGTGAAACCTCACTGCCTAAAGTATCCTGATTGTATCTGGTATCCCACACACATCTCGTGCGGCCCTGTAAGAGGAATTTTAAGACTATAGTCATAAATGAATGACTTTCCAAATTACACTTCCAGGAGCTCTTCAGCTGTACTGGGATATTTACTCAATAGAGGTAGGAACTAGCAGGTCAGAAGTGCCTTAAAGATACTAAGGCGGCTTTGATCCAATCTCGGTCAGTCACGTCACATATTGAAAAGGCTGTTAAGGTCTCTGGAATACCTTTATTATAAGGAAAGTGGGTAGTGGTCTGGGCTGTGGGTTCGTATTAAACAGGTCTTGCTGTTCTTTATAGGTTTTGAATGGAGCTGTTAGCTAATAAAAGTGGCACTTGCTAGAATGCAAGTGTTTCCTTTCCTACTGTTACTTCTGGAAAAATCTCAAACAATTTGAATGTATTTGAAGAAATCTAAAGGAACATTCAGTTGCTGAACATATTGACTCCACAAACCAGTCCAGCACAACTGAAAAGAAACCGTCTCTGTTTCACATCAGTCTGACCACAAGAGCTGTATTTTTTCTGATATTCCTGTGATCTGTAGATCACAGAGAAAGAAAATGCTGATCAGAAAAAGTTTTCAAAGGTCAAAAAATGTTCAGTTTGCTTGAGATTTAAGTTTTGGATAAAGAGACGGGGGAAAGAAAACATAGTCTCTGTTGTCAGGACTGGTTTTGCTGCTCATTTGATTTCATGTTATTTCTGGATCTTCTGTGTTCTGAAGACCAAAAGAGCATTGAGTTTTACTTATAATATACATATATTGATATATAAATGCTCCGTGTTCCTTTAGGAAACCACATCTGCATTTTGTGTCTGACATAAAACATGGCAATGTGAATTAATTTATTTAAAGGAATAAGGTAATATTCCCTGATTGTGACTATGATTAGAGTACCAAGATTCTGTTTCAGAAACAGACATATGCCAAAATATTTAAATACAGCACAGACAACTCAGGAGTGGGTGTTTTCATTTAGTGTGTTTTCTATACACTGAGAGTAAAGATGGAGAGGTATGACAACGGAGGGGGCAGAAAAGAAAGTAATGAAACCAAGAGGCTACTGAAACTTCTTAAAATGCAGTAACAGGGTAATGAGCACCTGTGCAGTGTAATGCATCCTTGGACTTAGGACAAGAATAGGAGAATTTGCTGTAGATTTGTCTCCTGTTGGAGAAAATCCTTTTCTCTTTTTAATCAATGAGGTGTTCTGGTGAAGCACAGGAAGCTGAAACTGTCAGTTTGGTTACTTTATGATGTTAAAGGGCTCAACATAAAAGGGTTGAAAAATGCTAGGTTTTTTTAATGTCTCACTTAATAAATTATCATTAAAAAGAAGGCAGTCTCTTTTGGAAATAGAGGATCCCACTGTCCTCAGTTGTAAATCAGTCATTGTAGTCATATTATCTTTTCACTAAAGACAGTTACATTGATGATTTAGGATGCAAAACCATAAAGTACCAGAACAAGAATGCATTTTTTGCTCTCAGAAAACTTGTAAGAAACTTTCCAACTGTGTGATGTTCAAAACTGAAGTTGTCCTGTGCCCCGTAGGAAGAGAACATAGGAGGCAGATTTTATTATGCCGTGATCTAAAAGCGTTATTTCACCAAATTCCACAAGTTTATTTTATGATGAAACTAGTTAATTATGTTTTGATTATAAATAACAAGCATATGGATAGCATATGATAGAACTACATCTAGACTATTTTCTGCTAAGTATATCCAGCTAGAGAGTGTCTGAGGTTATCACATCCTGAAATTCAGCACATACTGCACACAAACAACATCCAGTGAAGACATCTGTGCACTCTATTCCTCAGACACACACATTCCACATTTTCAAGCTTTTGGCTCTAACTGTAAAGATGTCCTTGTTTCACAGTAATATGCAAATGTTAGGGAAGCAGTGTATAGGCTACCTTGAAGTGACTTGTCATTTTACAAATGCCTGGAGATTGTTAATTGTTTGTACAAGATTGTATTTACAATAATAATTTTTGAACCAGGTAAGATTGCAGGATGTCACCAAATAAATAATTGAAAATGGCTTTTTTTTTCCCTCATGCCCCCTGCTACTAGCACATTTCTCCATTCTATTAGAAAATTGTGTCCTAAGCTACTTTTCAGATTCAGAACATGTTTAAAAGCATCTTCTTTTGCATTAGTCTGAATGTGATACATGCTGAATTCAGTCATGTAAATTTTGTATACTGGTAGTATTCTACTGATAACTTCTGATGCAAAGAATGGAGTTAAATTTTTTGGTTTTTTTCAGATACTTGATGATTGCACTCTATCCCTTTGTTTTGCAGTTCTGTACATTGTACGGAACGTCACAGCTTTAGTTCTGCAACCCATATCTCCTTAGGGCTTTTGCCTCAGGGCAAACCATAACTGTCAACTTTCCTTGTTTAAATTAGTTTGTTGAGAGTGTGTTGCAGGAAGAGACTGGGTAATAAAATTCACACCCTGACTGTATTTAAGAGGAAACTTTTTTTCTCATTGGAAGGTTTGGACCTGGGTATTAATTTTGGGCCAGTTGTAGAAAGATCAGAAGTACCAGTGCAAGACTTTTGATCAATTCTAGTTGCAAACTAGACCAAAAAGTGCTGCAGAGAGCAACCTGTCTTCTGAAGGAGACAATGAGAGGTACAAATTTTAAGCTTGTATTTAATTTTCAGCTTTTTACAATTAGAATCTTAAGTGCATGTCCCATGGCAATCAGCTGCAAAAGTTTAAAAACAACCTACCAATTGTCTGCTTCTGCTGGACAGATGCATCAACAAGTCTTAAGAGTGCTCGTTAACCAGTGCAAGGTTAAATGGTTTTATTTTATACTGTCATGGCATTGTGGATGGGCTAAGGTGCTGGATTCCACCCTAAAGCTGAAGAATGCAGGTCAATGCAGTAACCTCCAGCACTAAGGCAGTAACATATTGCTGTGGAACAGCAGCATCTTCAATTACTGCAGATACTTGCTAGGCAAGTATACATCTGGTAAAATGTATGCAAGATACACAACTGATCCTTAAAATTTATAGTCATTTACTGAATACAGGAATTCATGACAGCCTTTGCCTGAGTTACAGTACACAGTTTAATAATAGATCTTTGAGTTTGAGCTTGATTTTTCTTTTACTTTTTTGGAAGGTTTAATTTTGGAAGTTATATTGTCTTTTTCTTTGCTCATGCTAATAGGTTAGTGTATATGCATACTGTCAGATGTCTAGCTGCTCTAAAATGAGGATTTTAAGCACCCTGAAAAGTGTTTTCCTTTGCAGCTGATGTATAGTTTCTCAAAGGCAAGAGCGAAATGATGCATTGATTATAAGGGTTTATTTAGAAGTATAGCAGAAGATGAAGAAGGTAGAAAAGAAATGGAGAGGAATTTTAAAAATAGAAACCAATTCTTGAGAACTCTTTCTGACCACACCAATGTACAGAGTTGCTGGCTTCTGTTGTACTCATAAGATTGATACAGGGTTGTTCTTTGTTACTTTTTCTTCTAGAGAATATCTTATTATTTTCTATTAAAAAAAAAGTATTGAAAAAGAGGATAGTGTGTGCCACCCATCTGCAAGGCATTTAATAAACCTACTACATGTGTATGATTAGGGAGTAGTATCAAGAAAGGTTAATGAAGAAAACGTAGTATTTTCTTTTCAATCCTAGGTCAAGAAAACAACATTCTGCACAAAACCCTTCAGTAATATGAAAATGTAATAAAATGTGTGAGGTTGGTAAACTGCCACTTTATTTCAAAGGCTTAGCTCTGCAATGCAGCCTTCATTTGCAGTGTCATCTTCACTGTCCCTTGGGGTGGGTTACAGCAGCGGTTGTGTCACAGATGGCTTGGCAGCTACTGGAGTGACAGGTTCCAAGTGGTCACTGTGCAACGAAAGGCCTTCCATTGAGACACATTTTCCTATTAGAATGACAGTTGCTCATTTATTAATCACTCTTCACAGAAAATGAAGGGGAATATGTATGTGTGGGTGTTGTTGGGAAGGCAGTATGGAGGAGGTAAAGCCCTGAAATTCTCCAGTGAAAAGTAATCATAGTTCACCAGATCCTCATAGGCTGGCATAGCTTCACAGCCCAATGAAACTCATCAGCAAATGGAGTATACTCTTTTTATGGCTCTTTCAGTCTGATACTGCCAATGTATTTTGCTCAGACAGAGGTATTATGAAGTTAAGAAACTTGATTGCTGAGACTCAGTTATTTGCCTTCTTACCATGTTTCTCCAGGAGTTTAGCAAATTTGCAGGGAAGTACATTGTGCAGGGACAGGGTCTATGGGCAAGGCCCCAGTCCTTGGCCCCAAGCTCCAGTAGCACAACAGAGTTCACACCTATATGGCAAACTTCTTTCCTCAAAAAAATATCCCAACCTCATCTACACAGCCTATTCAGAACAGCCCCTGCATTCTGCTACAACTAGATTGTTACCCATCACACCAGTACTATCTGGTGTGAGCCAAAAGCACCAGACAAGGTATCAGTTACAGCTTTGAAAATAAGTGATCACAGAGCAGTGCTGGAGCCTGTTTCCAGTTCTCTTATCTGTACATGTTGGGGAATTGTATCTAAATATCTGAAGTGACAAAGTGGGAGGTGCTCTGGCTGGGCTAACAAAGATGACCAAGCCTCCTCATTTCGGGGACGCCAGAAATTATAGTGCATTCGAGAGTGGTAGAACTGCAAGACATTATTAGTCACTACATAGGTTCAGTGGGTAGACTCAGTTAATCGTGTGGGATGCATGTCTATCTAAGAGAGGACTGACTAGATAATTTTGTTTTTACAGTAGCTTGCTTAAAAGCCTATGGAAGTATATGAGTGATGGAGAAAAGCTGAGAAGAAAGCCTTGATGAAGAAGGTAAAGGAAGTATACTGTAGCTGCCACAGTGTCACTTTGTATTCATGTTCAGATAATGAAAGGAGCAGGTTTACTCTTGCTTATGTAATGCTTTAAAATGCTCTAAAATTGCACTGACTGATGGTTCTTTTACTCAGTCTGATCTTCAATTGCAAATAACTGTAACGTAAAATGGAAAAAACCTACAAGGTCATACAATTACTGTAAGGGTATGTTTGAAAGTTTTCAAAGGATTAAGAGTTGATATACAAAATTCACCCTCTCACTAGTCTTTAAGATGTAAAATGTAAGAAGTATACATCTATGCCTGCATGTAGGGTATCTTTGAATTGTAATGAGTCCTTGATTATGGTGATTCTAATCTAATAGCAATTTTCATCTTCACTTCCTTATTTCTGTCATGGAATACTCTATCATAAAAATAGACTGTGTACTTTTCAAGTATATTAACAGTAACTGTAGGGAAATGCACTTCATGGTTTTAAAAAAAGGGCTTCAGACTTCACAAAGCAACTGTATTGGGTTTTATGAACTCTTTCAGCATCTAAGTAACTTTATTCAATAGTAATCATGAGTAAAAGGCATAGCACTCTCTTGAGATGTGAAGGCAGTGATTATTAATCATAGTTTTGTAGAGGTTCACTGCAGGAAGTAGGGATATCAAACTATATGCATTATTTTTATTTAAGTGCCTGACTAAAATAAATTATTTTTATTTAGGTGCTTAACTGTGGGGATGGAAGGTAGAAACGCTAATCAGAGAATATAGACAAAAGAGGAACTGCCCTTTACAGATTCAGCATGGACTTAGATCAGTTTGAGAAAGTGCCGAGAGCACAAGTGACATAGACCAGAATGCTGTTTGCAGGCATGGGCTGTCTTGCACAGCTGCCTGCATATCCTTACTCTAGTTCTGCTCCTAGCTTCCTGGACTATGTGGGGATTTTGCACAGGAAAAACAGCAAATACGTTCTCTTTAGTTGTTGTTCTTCCTCCAGTTTTTTTAGTTTCCCAAGTTAGATCACTTATGTCTAATTTATTTTTTTTCCAAGAGTTTTAGTACCTCTGCAAAAATTATATGCTGATTCAAAGGAAAAGGGGAAACAGGAATGTAGATGTATGGGCAGAACAGGAGGGCTTCTTTGAGTTGTAGAGCAGATTTAACCTGGCATAGGAAATGAAGCTACACTTAGTATCTCCCTCCCCTTCCTCTTGTCTAAGTTGAGGACAAGACTTGGTTGGTATATGGCTTAGTAGTAGAGCAAGGTTCGTGTCTCTGTAATTTATACAACTGTTACAATCACTATCGAGCAAACCACCTTATTCTACAGCCTAGATTCCACTAGAGCCATGCCTCACTATTAATGTGAAAGCCTTACATTTTGCCTTAGTATTAATGTGAAAGCAATACATTTTTACTCCTTGTCTACAAAGGTAATCAGTCTTCTCTTTTTTTGTGTATGAGCTAATTTGTCCTTTAACCCTTCTGTGCTTTAGATCTTGAACTCTGCAACATGTATTCTTTTTTTTTTTAACTATGAAAATTCAAATAATGAAAATGGCCCCCATTATTGTTTTGCAGAGAGGATGAGAGATGATGGTTGAATGGGGAATGTGGAAGATAAAAGGCTCTGAGAAAATGTCAAATAGATAGAATATATACAAGTAGAAGGACCATTCTGGAAGCCTGGGGGGCTCTGCTTGTAGGAAACTGCAACTTTCTGGATTTCATTATATAAATATTTTGCAGAATTTACTGATAATTGTGACTTCTAAGATTCAAGAGATGATACCAAACATTCAGCCAGGTGATAGCCTGGTCCTTCCATGAATGTATCGAAGCCTTTACTCCAGTAGGAGCAAGCCAGCTGACCCAATTTAACAAAGCATATATCCTGTAAAACAGAAAGTGATTATTTCTGAATTTCTTACAGCAGTAAAACTTCTATAAATTACCTCAAAGTGGTGCTGCTGTCATCTGGAAAAGTTAAAACTTCATAGTGGTCTCTGTTTATCTCATTGATCAGTAATTTCCAGGAATTGCCTGATGCAGACAATAAGGTAATAAATAAATAAATAAATAAATAAATAATGTAAACCTAGTAAGTTAACCTAACTTAAAATAACACAAACTGTTATTAAAAATTTTAGTCATGTGCAATAAATAGGTCCAACAGTATTAGCTAGTCAGCATCTAGTTAACTCTCTTCTTAATTGCTTTGTGCTGATTTCTCAAACACAGTTGCCAATAAATAAATGCATTTCTGGATCACTTCTGTACCGAAGTCCCAACTTATCCTTCTGAATCACTTCTACCATTGAAATCATAGATACTTTTAATTGAATTTTACCAGTTTTTAATGGGTTTAGGGTTTGTATGAGTTTTGCAAAATTTTCTTCAAGAAATGGAATTAGATAAACTAATTTTAATTAAGATCTTCTGTTTGGATATTGAATAGTCATGTACAACTTAGCCATCCAAATTTGAAAGCACTGACAAAGTTTTTTCACCATAACAACAAACAATGGTTTGGTGCTTTTTAGGGAAAAATGTTAACAAAAAAATTCTCTTTTAATGATTTTGATTTTTTTTTTTTCTGAGTAAGAACTTTCCTTGTGCTCTTGTGCTCTCTGTGGGTACATCAATATAGATAGCCAAGAGGTCCAGGACATTATTTTGGCTAAGGGCTTCTGCACTGCTCCTAAAAACAGCCCCAGGAATTGTTTTGGCCTCTCCAGTTAGTTCTGCCTCAGATACAGCTGCAGTGGAGGGTCCTGAGCAATAGTATCATAAATAGAGCAGTTTCTGGCCATCCTGTATTCAGCATTATGGAGGAAACCTGTGTTTCCAGTTCCTCTGATGCCTGTTCTAATTGAGGATGCAGAAAGGAGGCCGTCCTCTCCTTAAATATTCAGAAGGGCATGATCCACTGAGTGCCTCAGAAAATCCCAGAAAAGTGAAAGCCAGTAGAAGTGTTCATGGAGTGTGGCTGAAGCTACCACATGCTCCTGATGCACACGTTACTGATGAAGGCTGGGCTGCAGATCTGTCTCCTCTTCTGCCTTTTTCCAATTGCGTTTTCCTTAGGAACCCATCCAGAAGCTGCAGAGTCAGGTTGACTCTCTTCTCAACATTCAAGCAAAGCTGTTCACCAATAGCTTCCTTATTTATTCTCCTTTTCACAAGCTGTCGTTGGTTGAGCATCAGTTTAAAACATGAGGAACAGTTCTGGGTGTGAGCCTGCCCAGCTGAGAGGGTGAGTGGCTCCTTTTGGCTGCACCAGGGGCTTGGTGAGAAGCAGCCAAACAAGAGCAGGAGAGTCTTTGCCCTCTCACTGTCTTCTCTTCCTACTGCCAGTTTATATCTGCCAGTTGTAATCTGGGTTAATGCCCAATCAACTTCTCTTTCGAAACTTTTGATGCAACAGTTGTCTCTGGAGGTGGAAATCTCTGCCCCTAGAGAAGGGAAAGGGAAAGAGCAATTTTAATTTTTACAGTTTGTATTTACTGCTGGCCTTTTTTCTGGTTGCAATTGCTAAATAGTTGGCTCTCTCAGTTTTGAACTTATCCTGGAAAGTCTTGATCTTTACAAAGTTCAGAGAGACTCAGAAGAAGCCCTAGAAGACTTGTTGCCACCACTTTAGAGCTGAGCTCCAAACTGTTTCCTTTTTTCTGCTTGATTGATTCTTATGAGTTGTGATGATGGTTAGACACATTCCTTTTTTGCCAATTATTTCAAGTTTCAGTGTAGTTTAGGGGGTTTTCTCCTTTATTATGTTCTCAAGAAGGATTAGGTATGTTAAATGAAAAGGGATAAATTATTCTAATCCATATGTGCAGAGGGAGGACCGTGACCTTTCCTTGTCTCCGTTGCAACCATCCATAGTTTTAGCAACTACTCTTTGGGATTGGCCTGTCTTCATTTTGAAGGAGTATTTCATATCCCTTTGAGCAGTTTTGGTTTTATATAACTATATAGGATACAAATTGCAGCATTTGTGAATGAAAAGGGTACAATGGCTTGTCTTTATTTTGAGGTGCTCCCTCAAATTAGGTGTGATTGGGAGCAAGGTAGCCTGTGAAAACATATATTATGTTCATATTTGTTAGGTACATGACTACATTCTTCTGTTCTTGTAATACACAGAAATGTGTTTGTGCTTAGACTTGCAGTTTGGAGCAAAGACTACCATAACAGGAATGATATGTTGAGATTTAACTGCTCTGTGAATTGTAGTACAATAAAGCAGTAATCCATCTCTCCTGTGTTGGTTCTAATTTTTTATTCAGCTGTGACATTCTGTGCTGTGCTGTTTATCTTGTACTTTCATTCACTCATGAAACTGGTAGTTGTGAAATTGGCAGATGGTTTGTGATGCTTTTCTAGGAGTGGTTGTATCAATCCCAACGATTAAAAGGCTTGCTGATTTGCTTACCCAGAAGGATTAATGACAGGCAGTGAGGGCTTTGTTTGAAAAATCCATGCCAGTGGATTCAACAGAGGGTCAAAAAAGTAGACTGGAAGCAATCAAGTATTAGAGCTGCATTATGGAGCTTTTTAAAAAACTTACTGACTCAGCAATTGGACATTTCTTGATGAGGTCTGAACTATCAAGGAAAATGCAGCTTCACACTGTTTTCTCAGTCAGTCCATGAGGATAAAGTTCAAGCTTTTAAGCGGGTCAGCAGCAGAACTGAATGACATGTAAAACTTTGGAGAGCTGCCCTGCATATTTTGTTCCTGTAAAAAATCAGAAATGTGAAGTACAGAAGTGTGACCTTGACCTGTCATCTCCTTCCTATGTAATTTAAGCATTCATAAATTCCTGGTATAATCAAATGCTTAGGCAGACCAGACACAGAAAGTGCCCAAGCACTTTAACCTGCTGCTTAAAATTCTGAAAGTTACTGCGGTGGCTTCCTAGGAAGTTGTAGTTGCAAATTGCAAATTACTGTAATAGTAGACTATTAAATTTAAAGTTAAATGTCAAGTATACAACAGGTAGCGCAGTGAACATACATGTTTTGAAATAAATGTTGGTCTTACATGAAGTATGACTCTCCTCAGCTATATGCAATGCACTTGCACAGTTAGCTGCCTCTGCATGATTTCCAGCCAAAATATGTCAAGAACACAGGAATGGGCTACTGTCAGACTATTCTTTGCATGTTTTCTCTTCACCAGCACCCATTATTTAAAGTACAGATTGTGATTTAGGTCTCTTTCAGTTGTCTTTCATATATCCAGAGTTTCCATCTTTGTTGCTTAGGTTATTTTCTGTAATTTCATTTTCTTCCTGATGTTAGATGCTGTTCAGATACCACTTTGGACAATAGTGCTTGAGAGACAGACCCATATGTGCACTTTCAGTCACTTCTAATTAATGGAGAATGTGCTTCATCCCAAACACCTCCTAGGTCTTCCAGGAATGAACAGAATTATGTAAAGATTCAATTCTTCTATCACACAGTATTTGTGATTATATCATCATGATTACTCAGCTGAAGTGTAGTCTACAGGAATCTGTGGCCCAGCTAGAAAAATCTGTCTTATAAACCAAGAATAAAATTGTTAAATGTGTCCAAATAACCTAAGACCCTACCTGCGAATGAGATAAAAGTAATTAAAATTCTAAATTTCATTGAAAGTGCTTTTACATTCTTTTGCATTATTCATTCTGCTAGATTTAAATCCAGGGATTTTAAACATGCATATTTTCCATATTGTCTCAGCATACCCTGGAGAAGCTCCATGTAAGCTGTTTTTAATTAGATTTGTGTTAAAGAGAGACTGCCTTTTTTTTAGTTGAGCAACTAGATATGTTGAATACTTTTAATGGCAGTCTCTCACTACTCTAAATGTATGTGGTTTATTATCTTTATTTCCTGATATGATCTTCATTTATTATCTTTCTGCCAAATTACAAAAAGACAACCAAAACTAGCTTCAATTAATAGAGATATGGCACTGGTGTTATTCTGATCTCACAGGTAGTAGATGGGAATAAACTACTTAATAAACACCTGAAAAGTGAATGACCTCAAGATGCCCATTTACCTAAAATGGAGGATATCTTCCACAATCAAATATTTTCCCTTTCATTCCTTCTTATGTGGGCAGGGGCCTTTTCTGTACATATTTTCTTTAGATTATTTTTTTCCAGAGCTTTTGTTTTGATTAAAAGGATTAACATAATATGGAAAAAAGTCCAGCACGTGTGTAGTTTCTGTTGCTGTGAGGAAGAGTGAGCAGTTAAAGACATATAAGGACAGAACATTCATTCCTATTAATCTTCTCAATATATGGAAAAGTTTCTCAAGCAACCCAATTTTAGGTTTGACTCCACAACTACCTAATATATTTCAGTGTTTTGTTAACCTTCTACATAAGTTATTTATCCAACCCAAACAGCTTAGGTTATATCACTATCATCCTGTGTCCAGCAATAGTTGATGGGGCTGAGCATGTGTGAGCTCCCGTGATTAAGGCCATGTGCAAGTCCCAGTGCTATAAGCGGGTTTGAAGAAAAGAATGTGAGAGTGTTGAACCATATTGTAGTAAAGACTTGTAGAGAAGAAACTCTCTTTACGGCTTTGTCATGTGCCATTTTATAAATACGTTATTTGTTGCAATGATCAGAAATGCAGTGCAAATGTGGGTTTGCATCATAGGTAGTGCATTTGCTATCTAAAGCCACTATTACGCAGCTAGCTACATCCTGCTCTGTGACCAGTTTCTGTCATTGCTTTTCTATTAATAAAGTACTAAACAAAGACACATCTCACACTAAAAGACAAATACTTGATCTTTCCAATGGGAAAATTCATATAATCCTGTTGCCCTTGGATTAAGGAACAGTTAATTTTGTAACTTTGGAGTTTAATAAGTTTTTGCTCAGCCCACTGATTTTTTTTTCATAATTATAAAGTATCATCACATGTAGCCTAGGGAGTCCACTGCGTCCTATTTGAGAACTGGATATAAAATTGGTTAGGACAGAAGTAAGCTCATTCTACTTGGCAAATTCACAAGTTAACATTGGATACTAACATTAATAACGTAATTGTCAAGCTGCTTCTTTAGAGGAAAAATGTTTTTATTTACCTTTCTGGTTTGATTGCTAGGTGTTCACCTAACAAAGACCTGTAGAACCTAGATTGAATTCTAATGGAGCTTGCCCTAATTTTAATCACAGTTTATAGTTTTTATCCATCTGAGAAGTATCCCTTTTGAAAGTCTGATCTTCCTAGTAACTCTTAGAATTACTTTGCTTTTGGACTATAGACTGTAACTATCAGATCCCATTATTTGGACCTTATTTCATTGTGCTTCTTCTATTGTGTAAGGTATAAAAGACTCAACACTTTCCTATTCTGTGCTGAATAAATATTCTTCCTATTATAAAATGGAATATGGTCTCTGGAGTGTAAATACTGTACTCTTAGGACAGAATGATTGGCACAGCTGGTCTAGTTGGATGACAGAAAAATTGGAGCCATTGTCTTCTGGGGACCTTGAAAGAAGAGGCAGGTAAAGAGTCTGGAACTTGTTCACAGTTTTTTCTCCAGGATTAACGTTAAGATTTTCTTATCTACTGTGTAGAGCACTGGTCCTCCACAGTGTAAGCCTTATTGAAACTAAACCTTGTTCAAAATCAAATTGCAGGTAAAAAAGAAAGTAGCAAGCATTATGGAATAAATTCAAAGAGAACAATTACCTCTGTTTTTTGATTCTTGTTTTCTACTGGTTATTGTGTGACATTTACAAGCTCAGCAAGTCTTAAGTTTTCAAAAGACTGTTTCTGTTCACTATGCTAAAAGCAGTCATGGCTTTAGTCTGATTTGGAGTGAGTGATTGTGAAACTGAAGGGAGAATGTTTTTTTTCTGTAAAAAACTACCACGTGATAGATAACTTTGAATCAATCAAACAAACCTATTACCAAAGTTGCTGACACAGGTGGTAACTGGTTTCTGCCAAACATCCGCAGAGAAATTGACTTCTGTCATCACAACGTGACACAGAATAGGCTGCTCTGTGGGTTTCCTTTGTGAAGGAATCAGGCGAACATCTTTGTAATACTTCTGAAGAAGAGATTACATCTCCTCACCTGAATTGGTGGCTGTCATAAGGTTTTCCAGAAAGTACTACATAAATTTTAGTTTTTGATGACTTCTGAGATTGAATTCAGTTGAGCTGAAGCCTTTATTGCATTGAATCGCAATGAGAGCCAAGGACCAATGGACATGAATAAGAATTAAAGAGATGCAAGAAAATAGCCCTAATAAAAAAGCGCAGCACTTGGATGCCACAGTTAGATTGAGTCCTGAATTGTCTTTGATGGGTTTCTCAATCTTGTCAGTAATGATGGTCTCCCATGGTGCCAGCAAACTGCGAGCAATTTTCTGCAGTAGCTGCTGTGACCTGATTGTATTAAGATGAAATGTTGTCAGGAGACATATACAAAAGCTTCTCCTTGCTTGTGTCTGATGCAAGGAAAAAACCCATCTTTCTCTGCTAGGTGAAGCATAGAGAACCTGCCTCAAATCCAGGCTGGAAGAAAATGTGTTTGTGTTTCAGTTACGTGGCATTTATTGTATCTTTGTTAGAGACAAATTTTGTAACTGGAATAAAATGAGATTTTACAGAATGTATTCAATATATTAAATATCATGGTTTGTTTTATGTGGATATATTATTGACAGCAATGTTTTGTAGAATAACCTAGTCTAGTATGAACGTTTGTAGATAGCATTGCATTATGCCTAATGCATGTTTTCTGTAAATAATTTAAATTTGTATTTTTTAGAGGTAAGCCAGAGTAGCAGTGGTGGAATGGAATGGAATGGAATGGAATGAAATGGAATGGAATGGAATGGAATGGAATGGAATAGAATAGAATAGAATAGAATAGAATAGAATAGAATAGAATAGAATAGAATAGAATAGAATAGAATAGAATAGAATAGAATAGAATAGAATAATTCAATTGCAAGGGAACTCAAATGGTCATCTAGTCTAACTGCCTTAAAAATTCAGTTGCTGTTGAGATGGGAGAACAAAATCATTTAGATGTGTTTATCAAGGAGCACTGACATAGATGTCATGTATCTACATCAGAGATATTCAGTTCTGTTAAATCCATTGTTAGTCTTTCATTTGAGGCCCTTAAGATGATGAGCGTTCATGACTGAACAATTCTCTAATGGAAATTCAGGTATTTTTAGTTATTTATTAATATGAACCAAATTATGTCAAATCTGGAAACAACAGGGAGTCATCATAGCCAATTAAATTTAAGCAGGAATTCTTGGCAAGGAGTTGGTTAAGGTTTGTGTTCTTGTAGATACTTCTGCCAGTAGTAAAGGAGACATACTAACAGGTACTACATGCAGGACAGTTTTTGGTCATAATCAGTAAATCAGAAAATTTCTATCATTGCAAAATTGCCAGGAATAGTACTTTCAGTTTTAAGTGGATAAAATACAAAAGCAGTCAAGTACAGCTGAGAAAAAGTAGAACAACAATTTTGAATCCTTTAGACACACCATTAGCTGTAAATGACTCATTTTATTTTTAGAAGGTGTTTATTCTTCATTATTGTGTAACTAACAACAGCCTATAATCCATCACGTAAACCACTCTGGTACCTGAGGATTGCAAGGTAGGAAAAGTGACATCAGTTTTCAAAAAGACTTTCTGGGAAGTCAGGGTTAATATAGGCCTGTCATCTATAGTCTTTCAGTCTGTAACAGGCAAATATAATTTACAGGAAAATTATTAAAATCTGTCATAAAAATAGAAATAATGGACTCATGAATAAATATGGTGAACACTCATGGTGATTTTTTTATGGAATGCTTGACTCACAAAGCCACTGAATTCTTCAAGGTTCTCAGCAAGTACATGGATAAAGGAGATTGTTAGAATTTCCAGATAGCTCTCAAAAAGATGGCTTTCCCAAAAGTTTTAAGGAAATTAAGTGACTAAAGAGTTGCTACCTATACAGTTCCTTCCCCAGACAGGTAGTGGATAAAAGACAGAAAGCAAAAAAATAGAAATAATGGGAATGAATATAAATAAGAGCATAAGAGCAAATCTGTGGATGATATTAAAATTAATTCAGCAAGGTAATGACAAGGTTCATCAGCAACGAACAGTAAGATGAACTTACATGAATCAGTGACTGAGCACTGAAATGACAGGTAAAATGCAATGTAAACTGATATAAAATGATGCACATAGAAAAAAGTCTGAACTTTACACAGAAAATGAAGGCACTGAGCTTGCTTTAATACTTGGGAGGACCAAGAGTGGCCTGGACAGGCTCAGAACCTCTTCCTTTTCAGCTTGAACTGAAGCTGGCAGAAGGCAGGTTTGGAACAGTAAAATGAGTCAGGTTTTCACCAACCATAGTATTTCTTGATGCACAACAAAATTTTACCCTAGTCCAAATTCTAATGTGTTAAAACTAAGAAGCTGAAATCACCCTAAAAAATTATTTCAGGGATGTTTCTCTCTCTAATGGTCCCAAAACGTGGCCTATATTGGTACTAGCAGATGAAAACAAATAATAAGCTTCTTTGGCTGGCACCGAGAGCTGAACTGTGCTGCTGTCAGCACCTTTCACAAACAGCCATATAGTAACACTGACAAACCTGTGATGTGTTTCTTCGCTAGTATTGTTTTGAGTTTTGTGAAGATACAAAGGACAAATCCCACAGGTACTGTGCTGTCCTGCATGAGAAAGAAGCTTGAAACCTCTGAGGTTGAATCACTCATGGATGATGGGGACAGCTGAACAAACAGGATGCTTCTGAATTGATGAAAGGAAGAAATTGCATTTCTGAACTCCTGGACCCAAAAGCCAAATAGGATAAAGTGAAGATGGAGGAGTTCAAAATATGAGAAATACACCAGCCAGTGTGATTGAGGTTGATAGGTATGTGTGAGCAAAGTGCAGTAATAGCTTCCTGGTAGAAAATCTCTGAAGCCGCCTGAGTTATCAGGAGTAACACAATCTCAGTTTCTGATTCATAAGCTTAAGTGAGGTAACTTCACAGATGTCTGCCAAAATGAGTATGTCCAAACACAGTTTATGTGTGTTTGAGTCAGTACATTGGAAAAAAAATTCTTCCAAAGAGTTTGTGTGGCTTTTTCCTTCTGATCACGCAAAATGTGACAGCTTTACAAGTGCGAACCCAGAAAAAGGTATATTAATGACTTATGTTAGGTCATTTCCTTTTCAATGAATGGAAATACGTAACTGGTCTTTTCATATGAGTCTCACAGTGTATCTCTGCTCTCTGGCAGGTCTTATGACAATAATAAGTGTAATGTTATGTAATGTTGCTTATTATTATATTCCAAGTTTATTTTGAGTCCTTCGGTAATTTAAGTTGCAGCTTAGACAGGCAGTAAATATATGCTCCAGTAATCAGTTTGAGATAAGTGTTTGGAGAAAGCTGTACATACTTAAGCGCTGTTAATATGTCCTTTATCCTGCAGGTGTACAGCATATGAAAAAATAGAATATAGCAGGTGGAAATGCTAAAAACCTCTTGAAGTTAATGAAACCCATGGATGTTCATCCTGAGAAAATATATGGTTAACTACTGTTAATTATGATTTCTTCATATGTTGCCTTGATTATTTGCTTCATTAGGAGGCTTAGATTGGTTAATGTTGGTTCTGCCATTTGTCATGGATGTCATGGTTAGTCTTTGTATCTCTGGTGACAATATTCATTTATTTCTTTCCATGTACTGCATCCCTGGTTTAGCTTCTGTTGTTTCTTGAGGCTCACTCAAATTCTTGTGTACCTTTGGCATCTCTCTTGAGTAGATAGTCTGTCTTTTGAAGTGGAAAAATCCCATTCAATACCAATTTCTTGAATTTGCTTCCTCAGACTTGCCCATATATTCCATACAGTTTTTCTATCAATGGCTCTTTCTGACATCTTTCTTCTTTCCTTATCTTATGGCTACCCAATATATATACACCTCTTTTTGCCTCTCATATGTATATTGCTATATTTGAACTGCTCCAAAATCTCTTCCACTCTAAAAATTACCTGCTTACTTCACTTCAATGTATTTCATCTGTAACCTTCTGTCTCATCTCACCGGGATTTCTTCTTTTCTAACCCTTGTATTCTCCACAGTTGAGAGGGCACTTAAATTTTCTCTTCCTAAATTTTCTCTTCCTTTGAAAGACCTTCTATCTTTTAAGAATCACTCTGCTAGCTCATTTATTTTTTATACCTCACTCTGGTTTTGGGTTTCCCTCTCAGTCATACATAATGTTAGCTATGGAAAATTACTTTTTTTAGCAGCAGTGCTATAAAGGTGAGACCTGCATTTCTCATTCTCATTTGTGGCTTCCATATTGTGTATTGCTGGCATAAAAGGACATTCCTGCTCTCTTTAGAGAGTGTCGCTGCCTGCTTGGGGCCCCACTGTGAATAGAATTGCACTTCTCAAAAGTTTGGGCTGCATGTGCTGCAGTAAGTCCCCAGCTACAGGATGAGCTGGTGGCCCAGGAGATTAATTTGAACCATTTCTTACTGTGAGACGAGTTCTTTGGACACTGGATAACTTCACTTATAGCTGGAAGCAAAATAATCTATGAGAGCATTAACAAATAAAGCCTTTTCAACAAAGAAATGCCACAGGAATGTTCTGATATTTCTTCTTACAGTGAACAACCTGAATGCTGAGGTGCTCAAAAGATACTATCTGCCTAACATCTAAAATATCGGCTGTCAAAGCCCTTAAAATCCTGCTTCTTGAGCAGTATGATCTCTGAGCTTGGGTGGGAAGAAAGGTTATCACGTACAGTCATGAGATGAATGTGTATTGTACTGGTTTCTTTCAGTTCCTCCAACTTTCACCAAGCTTTCTGTGTGCAAAAGAAGAAACTGATTAAAGTGGAAGAGAGACTTTAAAATGGATGCTACTTCAGAATTTAATTCAATTTATAAACAGTTACAGTCAATTCCCCACCAACCCATCTTCATTCACTTTTTTTCATAAAAATGCAGTGTTTTGCAACTGTTAATAAGACTGCAAACAACAGAGGCCTCATTCACTGTCTGTTCACTTAATGGCTTTTAGATGCTTTTATCATTGTTTCTGAAAATATATCTGAATGCCTAATTAGAAAGGTTTATTTCTTCCACTGCTAATGGTTCTGACTGAAAGCAACTCTTCTAAATGGGTAAATCTTTAAACTTTTGTGGCATTTTTAATTGGGCAAATATAAAGGCATTAATGGGGGGACAAGTGTAGAGAAGAGAAAATATCTATCAGAGCCCAAATCTGGCAAGTATCTTCTATATTACATTGTCTGGATGTGACTTAGGAATAGGTATCTAAGTATTCTGTTTCTGAGGGGGAATCTCCTTGACTTTCATCGTCATAATAGTTGGTAGTTCACACAATCTGCAGTCAGATGGGAGGTGTCATTGACTTCACTTGTTATATACATGATGGTTCTGGAAAGTTACTGTTATATTTCCAGGGAATCTGTAAGGCAAATGCCAAATGTCTTACATTAATTATAGGAATGTCTAAATATGTTTTTTACCTTAATCTTTAAAAATCTTTCATATCAATTTATGTCTTCCCTCTCAGAAAGAAAATTTGAAAAGATAGCCTGGAAAACATCGCTAATTTTCAAATAGATTTTTTCTCTTGTTAAGATTTTTGCCTGAACTTAGTCCATTTTCTAAACAGTCAGACAAACACTGACGGTCCTCCAGAGCAGCTAATACTGAATTGCCTCATCATGAAAAGCAAGTGTGGATGGATCCTGCAGACACAGTGGCACTCTCCCAAGCCCTCCCTTTCCTATTGCTTCCAGGTTGAGGAGCCATTCAGTGGGCACTAACAGGAGGACTGAAGTGCCAAACACCCGAGCTCAATGAGGTACCTGTGCATACCCACACTTAAAATACCATACCAGTTTCTCATCAGAACCATCTGGCTCCAGATCTTTCTTCTTTCAGGGGCTGGCACTGGTCATTGCAACCTGACCCAGTGGGTTACCAGCTGAGGAGTCCAGTCTATGTTGTCCCTTTTCATACAGGGGTTCAGAAAATGCATGGGGTGGGGAGGGTGCACCCCACTATTTTTGGGAAGACTCCTACCTGCAGAATTGCTGTGTGAGGCCGTAGTGCATTTCAGGTATGGGGTGGGACAGAGGCACTAGAGGAGGATAAGGAAAAATCAAAAAGCTGCTTAAATCATCTTGCAATCATTTTGCTGATGTATGATATATAGGGATCTATTATGAATATTTTACACAGACATATCATAACCAAATTCTTTTTAAAAGTTGTCCCTGTAGTTTCTTGAGTTTCTGAAAATTACTTTTGACTATGGTATCATGCCAAATACATGTGAAATGTTCTCATGTCAGTTTAGCACTGTGGGAAAGGCATTATTTCTGCTTAATACTTCTTGCTCATGCCCAAGAATTTCGTTAGTACTTCTTGTCATAACATCATCCTGGGAGTTTATGTTCTCTCTGAATCTTTTTCAGATTCATTGTTTTCCACAGTTCAAACCTCCTATTCTTTAAGTGAGACCTGTATTTTCAGTTCCTAGTTGTGCTTATCTACTCATTAACTGGTTTCTATGCACTACTTCTTTCTCTTTTTTATTTACTTCTAGATTTTTTAAAAAAATGTTTAATAAGATCATCTCTAGTACTCAGCTTTATGAAATTACACTTTCAGCATTGTGAGAATTATTAGATATCATTAGATAATTTTAGATCACTTAGTATGCCAAATGTGTGCTTTACTGGTATTGTCTGGTGTTACGCTATTTTCTACTTAGTTAATAGTTAATGTGATTCCAGCTGAACCAATACAAAATTCTAAGAATATCCGAGGTTTGTAGTTACCAATTTATAGCCTCCTAAAATAGTAGAACTGGGTATGGCTGCCAAGACTTTCGTTATGTAACCACAAATGTAGTGTTTAAATGTGTTCCCATCCTCTAGAAATCAAATCTTTGGGAATCTTTTCTTTCATCATTCACAGTTTTCACACTTCTTTGTTTGTCTTTGTTGCATACTGAAATTTTAGAATGCTTCATGATTTCTTAAGTAGCCTGAGTATTAAGAGTTTTATATAAAAACTTGTAATTGTGGTGGAAAAATTATAAAAAAGAAGCTGACTGAGTAATTCTTACCCCTAGTCCATGTTAGGTATTTATCCTCTTAAGTTACTCATACAACGAAAAACTCTTTTATCGTTCTCATATGATGAGTACCACATCCTGCCTTCTGTAAATACAAGTATTACTTGAATACTTCAGCCTCATCAGCATGTTATGAAGTTTTATTATTTACATTCATAACTGAAGATTTTACTGTTGCTAAGTATTCTTATGTTACTGTATTTTAAAGCCTTTTTCATAATCGTTGTGGGCTTGCCATCTGTGATTTTATTCTGATTGATCTTAGATCTCATCCCCATTTTTCTTATAATAACTATCCTACTAAATAATTTTCCCCTAACTTTATCATTCTCCAGTTTTGCATACAGCCCTAGAGCAAGTGGTGACAGAAAAGAAGAAATGTCATGTAGTTGAATGCTATTATTTGTTCCAATTCAGTCCCTGCATAGTTGTGCTGGAATAAAGAACATTGCTTATTTTTAGGTTTACCAAAGCAGTGACATACTTAATATTTTTTGTTTGCATTGAGTTTTCAAATTAGTATTTAATGAATTTCTAAAAATCATGAGATAAGCAGTTCCAAAAGGAAATCCCAGGTCAAGCATTTTTTTCGATATCAACAGTTATTGTAAAATAAAATAAATTTTAGCAAAGCAATCATATTTATCTGTTTAACCAAAGAAAACACACAGTGTTCTTGCAGATAGTTAAGGTCTGACATAGAAATTGCGTGTGTCTTTTGAAACAAGCTTTTATTACCTTAAAATTCAGTGTAGTTAAATTGCTTCCATTTGCAAATCCTTTTCTAAATATGCCTGTATCAATAGGCCAGGCATCACGTCGTGAATTGAAAATCATGTTGCTTTTTGCTCCCTCTGGAAGTCAGGTGTTGATATTTTTTGAGAAGCTGTTTGCTGTGTAGTTACTGTGCTGGGGCAGGGCTAAAGACATATTACTGTGGAGTCTGCGATTTTCCGAACATAAATGGAACACCCATCCAGCCTGCTGTGATGAATTTCCTGCACAGTCATGTCCTTGAATCATAAGCAATAGTAAAGCATGGTTGAAGGAGAAGATTCTAGAAAAGAAACCTGGGGGATAACTAGCTTTTAGAGGAAAAAATATAAGCAATAAATCTGGAGTTCAGATGCCACCATCAGCTTCAAGTTAATTCTTGAAATTATGTGTATCGAACCTTCCACAGGATCTTGGACTTGAAAAGACACAGGTCTGTAGTAATGATTTTGATCTGAATTGATACAAGAGTTGTCCTACTAAATAAGAGATTCTTCCATTCTTTCATATTCTTGGAATAAAAACCTACCTTCAGCTATTTTATCAGATGATGAATGCCCTCTAAGAGATCTGTTGTTTATCCATGCCAAAAAGCCAAACCCCTTGGATATCAAAGTATAGATTTAGTAGTCTAACTTTAGGCACTCCTGTAAAGGAATTTCTGTGTGCTCTTCAGGGTAAAAATCTCTATTTCGCTCTTCTGTTTTGGATAAATGGAACTAACAAAAACTAATAGAAAGATAAGAACAGTAGAGTACAAAAATACAACTGCATATGCTTGTGTTACTTTCCTCAAAAGGAACTTTTTTTTTTAATGCCTACAAGTAGTGACTGGACATTTTCTAGTTCTTTTTTTTTTAAATTCCAGCTAGCTCCAAGAAAGAGTTTATCTCAGCACCCCTTGCCAACAAATTTCCATTTTAATATAGACTCCTACTGGGAAAAGAAGGATTGAAAATCAGTTTTTTATATATTGAAAATAATGTAACTGATAAGAAAAAAGAATCTCATAAAGATAGTCCCAATAGAAGACAAAATATTAACTACTGAAGTACAAGAGTACCATATATTTTTTTAGAACAGGTTATTTCAGATAGAAGATTATTGTGGAAAGTAGTTTGAAAATCTAACCTGAAATACTGATACAATCTTTCTATAACCCTCTTAGAACTCTCTCATATGCTCCTTTATTTTTATTGTTCCTTCAAAAAATATTTGCCCAGTAGGCCATAAAAATCTTATTTGACGTTGTAGCTTGTTAGTGTCCTAAGTATTATTAATTATTAAAGCAGCTGTGTTGTCTTCTTTAAAGTAGTTATCCATCTGAATAATTGATAACATAATTGGTTGTGTTTATTCCTATTACCTAGGGGCTTGTCTGTTTGCTGTTTTAACACAGTTATGTGGAAGGAGGATACTGATAATATGTAAAACAGTTTTTAGTGCTTATTCAAGAGGATAAATGGTATTATACTCATTTTTGGTGAAGAATTGCTATGTGTTTATACAAAAACTATGCTATACTAGTGTCTCAGGGAGGGAATGTCACTGTGATTCATCTTGGGATATTATAATGTACAGGAGGCAGTTAAGACATTTTTGCATTTCTTTTTTTTTTTTTTTCAACCAAGCAGTTATTGAACTCTATCTCTTATGCAATAGCTTTGTCTAACAGCACATGTAATCTCATAGCAGTCTTTGTTTCCCACGTCTTGGATCAGATGGCAGCATGCAAAGCAGCTTAAAACCAGCAGAATGGCTGTCAAGGGATCAGAGTGGCAAACTGGTAAGGCTAGGAGGAGGGGAGTAAGGATGAAGAGGAACTTGGAGTGATCTCATGATCATGTGTAACACATGGCAGCCATTCTTGGGTCCTTCAGACTTGGCAGATTTTTGGCTAATACTGTGAGAACATTATAAATTGTGAATAGGATTTGCAAGGGCATTGTGTAAAATATTCATTCGCTGTTGGGGAGGATTGGCTGCAGAGCACCCAGGCAGTGAGCTGCACCCTGATTGCTGGGCCTCCAGTCCATACTGCCGAGTAGAGTTTTCTCTTAGGACAATCCTGCTATTGAATTAGACGTCTGCAGAAGGTGACACATGCTTTTTTTAGCTTGCTGTTAAAAGCAGAAAGAAGAGCAGCCTCTTTAGTTAAGTTGAGCTCCACTAACAGTCACAGGCATAGCAAATATGATGAATGGTTCATGATTCGTTCTTTGGCTCACAGGGTCTTTGCCCTGGGAGTGTGTGGTGTGAAAAGGGAAGGAACTCTTTGCCCTGTCATAAAGAGTGAAAGTTGTCTCAGCATGGCTGTAAAATATTATTAAGAAAACGATAAAGGAAGACATAATCTCTATGGAGAGTGGTTTAACTGTGATGCTTCAGGAGGGGAGTAGTTGTACCAACAGCCTTTTTCAGCTTCTATATTAGATTGCACAAAATATAGTTTCATAATACTTTTTTGTAAAGATCTAAAGACCACAAGCTCTGGAGAAATTCTGGGTGTCTACTGCTTTATAAAGCAGTGGAAGAACATTGCAAAAACTTCTTAATGGAGATACTTGCCTATTTTTACATGTTAATGAAAAGAAGCTATCACTTCTTCTTATCTGTATATCACTTCTTCTTATCTGTATATTCTTATCTATATATGATATATTATCTTCTTATCTTCTATCACTGTAAGAATGGACAGTTTTGCTCCCAAGACTTTACTTTAAGCCATTGTCATGCTGAATACATAACAATGTCTCTGCTGTTGCCTCCCAACGCCATTTTGACAGGAATTCAAGTACCCCTTCCATTCTTTGCCATGACAGTGGAAAATAAACATCTGGCTATCCCTTTCTTCAGAAAATATAAAATGTGGCTTCTGAGAGAGTGTCCGTATACAAGAGCACTATTTTGTCAGAGAAAAAATGCTTTATCTAAGAAAAAAAAAAAGCCAAGAAAAACTTTAAAATCACAGTGTACAGCATTAACATCTGGTTTCAAGTGTGTTAAGAGCCAACAACTCAGTGTCAATTTGGTCTGACTTTACGGTATTACTTGCTTGATTATGGGTCTCACTGGAGGAGCCGAGCGTTTCGATATCATCCAAAGCCCCTGAGAACAATTCAAACCAGCTGGTATTCTCCTTATTACATAATTACAAAGCATGTGGTGCCGTTTGGCATACTGAAGAGGCACTGGGGGCCCACTTCTCAAAATATTTACAGCCTTTTATTCTTTTCTAAACAATCATTTGCATAGTAAAAGTGATATACAGCACACCAACATGTGGATTTACTTTTTTTTCCGCTTTCTCAAACGTACCTGGAAGTGGCTGTGTTAAGCAGTGAATAGGCAGGAGTGAGATGGAGCTGGCAGGGAAAAAGGCTGTAATATTTTCAGGAGAAACTTTACATTGACTCGGTCAGTGAAAGATGAGGAATCTTTCAAAGAAAACCTGAAAGACAGATAAATATTTTGCCTATGTGAAAGCATATCATGAAACATCTGCCCTGGAAGTGGAGAAGTTGAGAAACTAGGAGAAGTGAACATGTGAGCAAGCTGGTCGTGACAGGGTTGCTAATTTGTAGGTGAGATGCAGTGGCTGCATCTTGTTAAGAGATGTGTGTGTCTGCGTGTGTACATCTTTAAGTAACATATTTTTGATTGTGAGATTGGTTTCTTTCTAAGGTCAAGTTGCTGAAATTCTGTTTTATCTGAAGTGCACAAAAAGCCATGGAAATTATCAATAGCTGAGATACCAGGCAGGAAAAAACAAAAGGGAAAAGAGGAAAAATCTGTTGGATTTTCTGTCATTATGTATCAGTGTGAAAGATTTAAAGTTGCAAAGGGATAGGAGAAAGGTGTGTATTTTCTCCCTACCACACCAATAAAATGTATGCAATTCTTGTACACACACAGCTTTTGAATTACAAACCTCTTTCTGATGTTAGCACCTATAACTTACTATCATGTCATGTATGGGAGGCATTGCACAATGTAGCTAAGTTCCTACTAAGCCCCAAAGTCTTCTCAAGTTTTCTCTTATTAAATTCATATTGGTAAAATGGAATCACATACAGCAATGCTAAATGATTGATTAATGAATGTTTAAAGGCTTTCATCCTGTGTGGTACAGGTTTTTTCTCTGTTTTGTAATGGCTTTAATTAAGAGATCATTTAAGGTATTTAATTATATTGTGCTTGGTGCTAAACTCCAAATACTTCGTCTTTTTATCCACAAAACTTAAAATCTTATTTGAACCAAACTTTTACATCTTATGAAATCGTTTTGAGGAAGAAATAATACTAGCTGAAAGTGAGCATAGGCAAATTATTAGATACACTATAGGGAGCCTGGTATTTACATATTGTCCAGGATCTGAATGGTGAATCGTTGATATGAATAGATATGATTAGTTGTAGATCTCTGCACCCCTGTGGGGGGTGTTATCATTCAATTTCCACACAGCAAGGGTTACGGAAACTAATTTTTGGTGCCTGCCTGTTTCCCACTTTCAAGATGTTTTAATGCATTGCATAATTTGGACTGCAAGTGAAGGTATTAGAAGTGCAGAATCAAAAGGAGAAATGTAATGGCAGTCTGAATGGACTACCATAAGTGGCTTGCTGAGTGCAGTGACACAGTCTGGCAGATGCCACTGTATAAACCTGCAAACCACAAACCTTTCTGAATTCTGAACTATATTTTGCTGTCTGGTCAACTGCAGAATTTGACTGAGAGCTAATGAGTTTCACAGCTGACTTCCTAAACCTGTTCAAGAGATAGGGCAAAGAAAGGATGCTGCTGTCACATAAAACAAGGAGACAAACAGCTTCATCACACAATGTCATGTTAAATAACCAGACATAAGCAGACCATTGTATCACTCATTGCACTATTTCTTAATTTAGGCATACTACCAGAGTACCTGTCATAGGAGATGCTAGAAAAAATTACTTTAAGCCCGCTGGGAAGCTGGAGATGAATTTGTCTAAGGAAATACCTGTGTTTTAATGTATGCTGGTTTTTCAAGAGCTGCATGAATGCTCAAATAGGAAACCATGCCACTGACTGTTGCTTTATAATTCATTTTGTCCTCTGGTTCTCATTCTTTATGATTCTACTGGTTTTGCCTTAAAAGCTTTTCTGAGCAGAGACAAGATCACAAAGGAAATAGAGTTTGCATACGTGTGCATGTAGATTAAGAGAGGATGTTAGACAAGAGTCAGATTTAAAACAGGAGTCTGTTCTCTTGCTTTTAGGTTCCACTTAACAGGCAATACAGCTTTCAAATAGGCAGTCTTTCTCTTTGTCACATTTCCAAAATAGTATTTCTTTGCATTCTGACATCTTTTAGCACCTCTGTTCCCACTCCAGTTACTTTACTATAGCTGTGAAACCTGGCTCCATCCTGTGTGATTACATAGTTGTTTATGGAAACTGGAAAAGGCAGTTGTAGCTGGAAGCCTGTCTGCCTTGATACAGATAGACCCTAATAGCAGTTACCCAAGGCTGACCAAAAATTCCATTAATTACATGCAAGTATTTTTCTCTCCTCAAATCTAAGATATTTTATGCTCTATTCTGTTTCTGATTGCTTCTGAGACAGAAACTTCAAGGTAAAGTAGCCATAATCCTCTTTATTGATACAGGCAGAGCAAATAATAAATTGCATGTAGAACAGGCAACATACCTCTCCAAATATATGTAAAACAGTATCGCTGCTTTGTTCTTTGATTAGTTTAAATCCAGCTTTTAGCTAGCAGATTCAATAGTCTGTGTGGTGCTACTATGTAATTTAAATATATTTAATGATTGCATTCAATACTATTATTAATAAAGTTCAACAAAAAGAACAGTGTTGTGGAAAAGCAATAATATCCCCTATGACAGCTCAAATAAGGAAGCAACCCTTATTCTATTAAATATGTGTTGTATCCTGATATGATTAACTTTAATTTGTATTGAAAAGACTTTTCACCTGTTATGAGAGAATAGGCTTTTCACACATGGTTCAGTGTCTTTTATTGACTTTAATAATTACATTTATCTGGTACTAATTTTTCTCCTTTGCAAAACCGTGCATAGTAGTTTTTGTGAATATGTGTAATAACTTGGGTTGCCTAATTTCTTAATCCTGTAAAGCTGCACTTTAAAAGTCTGTTCATCTTGCAAGAGGAAAAGAACTTCTATTGTGCACAACTAGTGTCAAGATACTCAAGGTGGATAATGGAGTTTCTGTTCTTCTGAATAGTGTTTGTGCAACTTTTAAAAGGTTCGGTATGTCATTACTGTAAATCAGAATTGAAACCTCATTTGCTGAAAGGTTCTAAGAAACACCACTTTAAAATGTGTGTTACGCCATTGAAAGTGATACCTTTTTAAAATGCATGTCAGCTAGCATTTTGCTACTTGAAAATAGAAAAAACCCTAACGCTTAATGAAGCAAATGCATCAATTAGATAATTAGCTTAAAAAGCAAAAGGGAATTTCATGTCACTTTTACTTACTGAACCTCAGGATGTCTTATTAATTTACACATTAGATTTTTCTCATACAGAGGTCAATAGCGTGCTTGTTACTTCATTTACGTAGATGGTTAAAATAGAAGAAATAGAAAAGGAAATTTGTAAAACTTGAAGAATTCTGCCTATTAATGGATAAGCAGTTTGCTTTAAAATAGGTCTCAACATATAAAATTAAAATGTTGATTAATAAAATTATGCTTAATGCAGTTGCAGGAAGAACTTAAATAATAATGCACAGAAAGAATATTATGTCTTAAATGCTATGTTGCAGAACGAGTAATAATTTTTACAGCAGAACATTTTAGTTTCCCTCTGTTCAAAACTGATTACCTCTGTTCACGAGGCTGTTTCCAGCCTTTCTTTCTCTGCCTCTACTTTATGGGATTCAGATGTGATTTCCCTGTTACGACTTAATCTTTTCTTACTTGAACAATTTCAGGTTCTCACTGCTGTACTGCACATGCAGAATGAGGCAAGTGGAAAGGGTTCCTGCAACTGTGTAAGGGTTTGTAAGCTGATGTGACTTCCTTTAAAATAGTCAATAACCCATATCCTTTTCTAAAAAGCACCTAATACCTCTCCCTTCCCGTGAATTAGATATACAGGTTTTTTGATGGGTGAGGCTTTTTTATACACAATATTTTTCAGCTGCAGTGTTCTAAGACACTTATGCAAGACTGCACTGGAAGTGAAACAAGAAACTTTCTTCAGTTTTATCTGCTTCATGATACTATTACATAACCCTGGGAAGGACCAAAGAAAGGGGCATTGGTATAATAGTTTTTAACACAATGAAATTAGAGGTGTTGCATATGTTTCTAACCTGTTCTTGCAGGCTTTAGCTATACTCCTTAATCTCTAAGTATCCTTAAATCTCAAGTTCCCTTGCATGAGGATTTTATAATCCAGTACTGTATCAGTGCCGGTACAGTTCTTGATGTTGTCATTAGAAATTTCTTTTGGATCACACTTTGATAATTTCTAGACTTCTGTTACTGCTTTCTCACATTGATAAATATCTAGGGAAAATAGCTAGTGGAAGAGATTTTGCCTAGTTAAAATCCTGACCTTGAATTTTGGCATCTTGTCTTTGCATGCAACATCTACTCTTGGAAACTGATTGACAACTGACTTTTTTCTTTGAAGTTTGTTTTTCTAAGAAAGAGATTTTCAGAGGCTTGTCTAATTCTTCTACATTCTGTGAAAATCCCAGATGAATTCTTGATTCATTTGACTATTGACTGCACAATTCTATTTCCATTATACTGTTAGGCTCTATGTGCAAATAAATTAAATTGTATTTAACTGGATTTGATGGATATCTTTCTTAGAGGTACTTTTAAGGGCTTTTAAAACTAAATTTATAATTATTCTTAAAGTTAACTCTAACTCAAAATTGGTAATTCCTCAGACTGACCCAGTACACTTAAGTCAGAGGAAAAGCTTACCATCAGGCTGTTCTGTAAGTTAGCTTTTTATTTGTAAGCTGCCAACCTGGCTGTATTTGAGATGTGTCTGTACAGTCACTATAAGCCAGCTCAGGGCTTCTGTGCCTCAGCAGAGGAGCAATAGAAATGCAAGAATGTACTGGCCTGTGTCAAATTTCTGTGTGAACTTCTGTAACCTGTTTGCAACCAAACCACAATTTCTAACAATAAATCCTTATAAAATAGACTACCATGCTTCAAAAGTCAATTTATACTTCCATATATCATGAGGCAATGCGCTAGAATCAAGGTTACTCAGATCTATTTCACATTTAATCTATTTTAGTTTCCCATTTTACTTTTGCTTTCACCTCTTTTCTCTTCATTTTCTACATCAT
>NW_020955400.1:781425-833532 GCF_003031625.1 Empidonax traillii | reverse complement strand
TTCTAACAATAAATCCTTATAAAATAGACTACCATGCTTCAAAAGTCAATTTATACTTCCATATATCATGAGGCAATGCGCTAGAATCAAGGTTACTCAGATCTATTTCACATTTAATCTATTTTAGTTTCCCATTTTACTTTTGCTTTCACCTCTTTTCTCTTCATTTTCTACATCATGGTTCAACTACAGACCTGAAATCTCTAGTGTACTCTGTGAGCCTGCACAGCTGCCTTTTGGCCTTCCTTCTGCTTAGAGACCATCTTGTCTCCACACCTGCTTTTACTGTACTGCCAATCTGCATAGGCAAACAGGCACAAAAGTAACTGTAATATGCTTGAAGAAGTTCAATTCAGCTTTTTTTTGTTTCTTTCTTTCTTCACAGTTTCTCTTTATTTGTGCCAGTTTGTTGTCAACTGCAATCTTACTAAGCCTAGCAATGTTTTTTATCAAAGCAACTTTGCTGAGCATGTCTGATTTCTCACCCAATTGGCCTGTCAAGTCCAATGGACTGGCTAAATAGTTGCAATCATGTCAGCTCCAGAGGACAAAGGGCGATATTTTGTTGTGCAGCTATAAAACCACCTCAGTAGAGCTGTAAGAATTGCAGACGTTTATTGTATAGCGTGCATAATATCATATGAACATTTCATAATATTGATACTAAAAAGTAAAAATCATGATACTGCAAATTATACGATGCTGTGAAACATTTTTCATACATTTGAAGAGTCTGGGGATCTCTCTCTTTTCTCACTAACACTACTGTCTTCCGCATGGTCTTGATTTTATTGGGAACATGAGGACATTTCTCTGGGAGATTTTGTCTTTTATTATCACCTCTTTTGCTGCAGTTTGTGAGTACTCTCTGCCTCTTTAGTGGCCCCCCCAGCTTTCCTCCAGGTCCATGCAGCAGTCCCTGACCCTACACCTGGCATTTTGCTGGTAGAAGTCCCTTTTGCTGGTGTGCAGAAGCCACGCTTGCAGTACAGTCCTCATGCTTGGTCCAGGCTGGGATGAGTTTGGCATAACAAAATCCAGTGGCTTAGCGAAGGGCTGGGCCATGTATGGAACTACAGAATGAGACACAGGTCAGGGACCACTGATACCACAGTGATATTAATATGTAATACCCTTGATAATACTAACAGGTTTCAGTTTCTTGCTGTTCCAGTAAGAGGCTCAGACAATCGAGTTCATTCCTGACCCATTGTTTATTACATGTATGCTCCTTATCTACCTAAGATGATGGGTTATCTTGAAAGTGGAAGTATTTCAGAGGAAAAGGATATTAGAGGACTTCATCAAGTGAACAGTCTTATTTAATATTCTCCTTAATGACCTTGACTCATGAATGAAATTTGCTGATAAAGCAGAGATGGGGTCAATCTCAATGCAGAGGAGGAATCACAAGTAGGATGAACTAGGTAATATCATAGACCTGAAATGAATAAAAAGAGATGGATTTTAATAGTAGAAGAGACAAAGCCATGTATCAGAAGCAAATAATAATTTCTGCTATATCCTGAGGTCTCATCAGTTAGAATAAAAAAGACTTAAGTGCATTAAGCATTCATAGGATATTTATGAAATACTGATGAGATTTTGCTATGCAAAACTTACAATAGCAAAAGGCATATGATAAGGTATTTCTAGTCTTTGTACTGAGTATTAAAAATGTTGATGGAGTTCCTCCTGAAATGCCATGGACCTGTCTGTCTTCAAAAAGGATAAAAATTATATTGAAGTCACTGTTAATAAGGATTGCAGGTTATCAAGGAAATTATGTTTGTTGAAAACAAATAGATGTCAACTAGTTGTATGTAACTCTTGCCTAGAAAATTTTTGCAAGTACTGAGACAACCACGGCACTAACTTTCCAGTGAGAATAGGAAATCTAACCAGATTTAAGATGACGCTTGAGAAAGTTATAAACAGGATTTTGTCACACATTTTGTCTGGTATAGGATGGGACTAGATTATCAATAGGTGGCTAAAGGTTCTGCCACTGGCAGAATTTTGGGTTTTTTGACGATGAGGCAAATTCTATGGTACCTAGAGTCAGATGGGCTTCATCTATCTTGCAAGGGCAAAACGACTCTAGCCTATAAGTTGTTGAGGCTGATCAGGAGGGCTTTAAACTAGGTTTGAAGGGGGAAGGGGTTGAAACCAGGTTCTCCAGAGATGAGCCTAAGGGTGGGAAGCCAGGGTTAGGAGTGATATCAGCAGCCCAGCTAAAGTGCATGTACACCAGTGCACACAGCATGGGCAACAAACAAGAGGAGCTGGAAGCCATCGTGCAGCAGGAAAGCTATGATGTAGTCACCATCATGGAAATGTAGTGGAATGAGTGGCATGACTGGAGTGCTGCCATGGATGGCTACAGGCTCTTCAGAAGGGACAGGCAAGGTAGGAGAGACGGAGGGGTGGCTCTGTGTGTTAGAGACTCTCTTGACTCTGTAGAACTTGAAGTCAGTAACAATAAGGTTGAGTGCCTTCAAGGGGAAGGCCAACAAGGCTGACATCCTGATGGCAGTCTGTTACAGACCACCCAACCAGGACGATGAGGGTGATGAATTATTCTACAGGGAGCTGGCAGATGTCTCAAAATCGCCAGCCCTTGTCCTTGTGGGCAATTTTAACCTACCAGATGTCTGCTGGAAACTCAACACAGCAGAGAAGAGGCAGTCTAGGAGATTCCTAGAGTGAATAGAGGATAATTTCCTGCTCCAGCTGGAAAATGAGCCTACCAGAGGCCTACCAGCCTACCCTCTAGAGAGGGTGAGGCCCTGCTAGACCTGCTATTCACAGAGAGGGGCTGGTGGGAGATTTGGTGGTCGGAGGCCATCTGGGGCACAGTGACCATGAAATAATAGAGTTTTAAATACTCAGGAATACAAGGAGGGCCACCAACAAAACTTCTACCCTGGACTTCCACAGGGCAGATTTCAGTCTACTGAGAAGACTAGTTCAGAGGGTACCTTGGGAAACAGCCCTTGAAAACAAAGTGGTCCAGGAGGGATGGACGTGCTTCAAGAAGGAAGTCTTGAACGCACAGGAGCAGGCTGTCCCATGTGCTGAAAGGCGAGCTGGTAGGGAAGATGGCCAGCCTGGCTGAACAGGGAGATTTTAAAGGAAATCAGGGGAAAAAAGAGAACTTACCAACATGGAAAAAAGGGCTGGCTACTCATGAAGAGTTTAGGAATATAGTTAGATCACGTGGAAAGAAAATTGGAGAGACAAAGGCACAATTTGAACTCAATCTATCCACTTCTGTTAGGGATAGCAAGAAGTGCTTCTACAAATACATCAATAGCGAAAGGAGGGGCAAGGAAAACCTCCATGCTTTGTTGGACATGGGGAGGAACACAGTCACCAGAGATGAGGAAAAGGCTGAGGTACTTAACACCTTCTTTGCCTCAATTTTCAACAGTAAGGTTGTCCTCAGGACAACTGGCTTCTGGAGCTGGTAGACAGAGACAGGAAGCCAAATAGCCTCCTATAATCCAAGAGGAAACAGTCAGCCACCTGCTGACCAATTGGATCCTACAAGTCTATGGGAACAGATGGGATCCATCCTAGGGTGATGAGGGAGATGGCAGAAGAGCTTGCCAAGCCACTCACCATAATTTACCAACAGTCCTGGCTCACTGGGGAGGTCCCAGATGATTGGAAGTTGGTGAATAAGTGATTCTTCCCCTGTACTCAGTGCTGGTGAGGCCACACCTGGAATGCTGTGTCCAGTTCTGGACCCCTCAGTTCAGGAATGATATTGAGGTGCTGGAGCAGGTCCAGACAAGAACAACAAGGCTGGTGAAGGGACTTGAGCACAAGTCCTACGAGGAGAGGGTGAGGGAGCTGGGGCTGTTTAGCCTGGAGAAGAGGAGGCTCGGGGGAGACCTCATCACTCTCTACAACTCCCTGAAAGGAGGTTGTAGTCAGGTGGGCATTGGTCTCTTCTCCCAGGCAACCAACAATAGGACAAGAGGGCATGGTCTTAGGCTGTGCCAGGGGAGGTTTAGATTGGATATTAGGAAGAAATTCTTTACAGAGAGGGTAATCAGACATTGGGATGACCTGCCCAGGGAGATGGTGGATTCACCGTCCCTGGATGTTTTTAATATGAGACTGCATGTGAAACTTAGTGCCATGATCTAGTAACCACGGCAGTGTTGTATCATGGGTTAGACTTGATGATCTCAGAGGGCTTTTCCAACCTACTTGATTCTATAATTCTATGAATCACTTTTGCCAGAAATATTTACCTTTTTTTCCCCCATGAAGGATTCTTGAGGATTGTGTTTTTCTTTGAAACAGAAGGAGAGTTTTGCACAGTATTGACTCTTCCCAGCTGTCTGTTAAAACCTTTTCTTCAGAGAATCTGAGCCTCCTAGTTTGTAAAAAAAAATGTATGTCCCATAGTTTCATGATTTTTCATCATCCTAGAAGGAAGTTTGCCTTTGCATGTTAGTTTCTCTGAGTTACCAGTCCATCTTAAATTTGGCCACAGTATAAACTGATTCAAGGCAATACCTTTCTGTCTTCTTTGGGTTTTTCCCTAACTGCACTGTATGTCTGGATTGTGACAGAAAATGCATAAGCAACTTTATAATGATAACATCTGTGTACAGTGACAGAATCTTTCAGTTGAAGACACTTTTCAGCTTTTTCATAATTTTTTATTCTCAGCCCAGATTTGGCTATTCTAAAAAAATATATTCTTAGTTTTAGTTCAGATAAAGGAAAAAATTCCAAATGTTCTTTTTCTGAGAATGTCTAAGTATTTGCTCTCAAGGAACTCAAATTACTTTGACAATGACCAGATATAACACCAGTTACTTTCCAAGTTCTCATTAAAGATCATTTCAAAGACCTCAGAAAACAGGCATATAATCATTACAAGTGCCTACATCTGAAACAAAGAGGTCAGTGGAACCATGAGGATGAGAAAAACAAAGTCCCTAGTCAATTCACAGAAAGATAATAGTTCAGTTACTATAAGAGTTTTAACAGATACCACTTCAGCATCCAAGCAGTTTTCTATCAGTCTCCTAGACATTCATATCTTAGGCTTCAGGTCCAAAAACTGAGGGATTTACCTTACAGACAATAAGGATTATTGCATTTCTCAGTCAGCATTAGAAAATGTACACATTTTTTGACTTAGACATACAGAACTTGATCTTTATCTTGTTCCAGAAAGGACAATATGTCAAAACTCAGCTGAGGTATGCATTACTGTTCCTGTACTGTTAATTATATCCATATCCTAATTTTCTGAAGTTTTTTTGGATTTCAGTGGAAGAAATATTCTGTTTCCCAGCATGCTCCATTTTCCCAAATTCTTAAACTAAGTCTGCAAAAGTAAATATTGATAATTACAGTAGCAAAAATACTGTATTTAATAATTTGACTCTCATTACTTCCTGACCTTTGATAATTTTACAGATGGGAGACCTGTTTTAAAAAAATTTCCTATTAGCAGTTATGGTGAGCCCATAGAGTTAGCATGTATTGCAGTTTATGCATCTGGAATCGTTATCTGTGCATTTTTGCGTTGCATACTATGGCTCTCAGGTCAAAAGCAGTATTCTCTATCCTCTAAGCAGTTTTGTTGAAATTAAAAAAAAAAAAAAACTACCTGTTTGTCTCTGTTCTAGGATTTTCACAACTGAACTAGTAGACTGCAACTTTGGTTGACAAAACCAAATAATGCAACAGTTAACACTAAACAGAAGATTATGGCTAGTAGTACTACTAACCACTGTCTACTACTTTCAGTCTGTATACCTAAAACGTTTCTGCGTTCAGGTAATGCTTCATGATGCTTGTCTTCCTTATTTTCAGTGTACTTCTACAGTCAGCACACAAAGGAAAGAGAAGAAGAAAAACACAAGTTGTTGAATAAATGGCACTATTACATCCTCACAATCCCTGTTTTCCCGCTTCTTCTCTTCCGAACTTCATTAGTTCTTCCTTGCCTCCAGCAATCACTTTCTTCCCTACTGGGTAGGAGTTATCTGCTGGTAGGGCTGGCTTTGAGTTCTGGACATTCTGGTTGTTTATTTGATTTCAGCTGTTTAAAATAGGCAAAATATTCTTTCTACCTCTGCTTTCAGAAAAAAATAGATACTTATATGAGTCCTAACCTTCTATTCAGATGATATGTAACAACTTCACTCCCTTTTAAAGCACAGTTATAACATTTAAACACAGAATACTAAAATGTTCAATCATATTTAAGCATATTTAAAAGAGAAGAGATAAAAAAAGAAACAAAAACTCTCAAATAAAAAAGTCCATCTTTTTCCCTCATTCCCATTTTTTACTCCCAGATGTACAGTTTGACATACTATAAGGGAACATCGAGCGCTATATGCACATTATTGAAGGAAATACCCTTCCTTTTTCAGCATGCTTTATAACAAAAAAATATCTAGAACAATTTTTTAAAAAAATTTTTAAAATACTCCAGATATGTAGTCAACTGCAGGAAAAAAATCCGAAGATAATAACATGAGTCCCATGGTAAGAGCTACATAGCAGAACACGAAACATAGATCATATTTTAAAAATGCAGGTACTGTCTGATAATCTGCTTTGAATAAAAGTTTGCAGTTTGTTAGGATTTCCGCAGTCTGCTCTAGATTAGTGGATAGGAAAGTTGCTGGAGGATGAGAAATGGGTAGCCCTCCTTCAGCATAGTTGTACTCTTGACCTTTGATGAAGAGTGTCTTCTCCAGGTAAGATCTGTTCCCAGCAAGTGATGAGGGTTGAATGTGTGCCAGAATATGAAGGAATTTCTTGAATTAGATAGTATAAAATCTAGTAAGCATAAAGGACTGTTATTTTTGGCACTGCAGTTCTCTTTGTATTAAGCAGATCTGGGAAATTTTGACTCCCTCTCCTAACTTTTAGAAACAGAAAGCCCCAGTAGGTGTTACTCACTGAGAGTGTATCAGATTATTCATTTTAATAGGCCACTTAATATGCCATTTTAATCAGTGCTACTTTCATCCTTTATTTTTTCATAGCTTTATTATCCAACTCACACACAGTTTTAAACTCAAAATACTCGTTGTAACTATTATGTCTTCAGGTAGGTGCCTTGAAAATTTACCAGCTATGATTACCAGTTCCAGTGAAGAAAATACTGGGGGGCATTTTTTCATTTTCTTCTTTCTCCTTCATGCTGCTCCAAAAGACACGTAGTACTTCTTTTGGACACTACAGTTGCTGTGGGAATCTGAAAGTTTACCCCCAGGTCCTTGGTAAAAGTGCACCTTCCTTATGGAAAAGGTGTTTCTATGGTAACATTTTACTGGAGGCCATAGAACTTATACAGGATGTGCTGTAAGGCTTCTTTTGCACATTATCTGTGTTAAATATGTCAATATAGGTTTATCTGTACTGAGACAGGTAATAGTGAGAAACAACATTTCCCTTGGTGAATAGGCTCTCTAGGAGTTGCTGAACACAATTCATAAGAATTTTACTTTATTCCAGGTTTCTATTCTGTGCTGGTTTTTTCTTTTCTTTTTTTTTCTTTTTTTTTTTTTTTTTTTTTTTTTTTTTTTTTTTTTTTTTTTTTTTTTTTTTTTTTTTTTTTTTTTTTTTTTTTTTTTTTTTTTTTTTTTTTCTGATGGAGTGCCCTATTTTTCAGTGGCAGTCATTCTCTGAATAATATTGGCTGATTGTATTATCTTTAAAGAACATAGTGTATGAGTATCACTTCTAGCTCTTTAATAAACCCAATAAGACTTTCTGGTTTCCCAGAAGATAGCGTTGGTGTTTTTCACCTTCCTGAGATATTTTGGTGTTTGTAAGGAAGTTGCTATCTGTAGTGAATGTATAAGACTGAGGGGTTAAGTATGGAGTTTTATTGTTTCTTTTGATTCACTATAGATCATTGTCACCTCTGATAATGGTTTTCACCTTAAAAAATGAAATGACACTTCCCAAATTAAAATGGGCTATGTTTTCTAGCTGAGAGTCATCCATTGATGTCAGCTTCCATTTATGGCACAGCCTGAGCAAGCAGTAGCATTGTTTCCTTGTAATAAATAATTTTGGGTTATCATCATTGTTTTATTACTGTGCTATCAGCCTTTATATTTATTCCTATCCATCAGTGAAGGGATTCTTATTGCTGCCAGATATGTGGGCCTGTTTTGTTTCCCTGCCTGTTTTAAAATTCTGGTCCTGGCTTTGCATTAGCCATTGTTTTGCTTTAACTATTGGGACCAGCTACAATATGGGTTATTATTAATGTCGATCATTCTCTGCTGGCAAGGGTGCAAACAAAGGCTTTAGCCATCACCCTGCTATGTTAACAGGAGTCTTAATTAGATCTTCTTCCTTGGCCAGGGAAAGGTGGAGAAGAGAAAATGAGATGAGCTAAAAGAATT
Organism: Empidonax traillii; assembly: GCF_003031625.1. Taxonomy (NCBI): domain Eukaryota; kingdom Metazoa; phylum Chordata; class Aves; order Passeriformes; family Tyrannidae; genus Empidonax; species Empidonax traillii. Next base: position 825,124 of record NW_020955400.1, on the reverse strand, counting down.
AGGACAAATAAAAGAATTTTGTGGATGCGTTTCTGACAAATTAGCTCAGACTGCAAATAGAGAGTGATTTGTTTGGGTGAAATGGATTGGTTTTCAGGAATGCAAGGATCAGACTCTTCAAGTTTAAGGTGAGGGAAGGTATTTTAAGAACCAATGTTAGCTTTTCTTCTGGCATTAACCCTAAACTGAAGATTGAGTCTGAAGTTAACACTGTGGAAGCTTCTTACCTATACAATCTTATTGGGTAAGGATCAGCTATTCTCACACAGAAGTTGTATAAAATGGAAATTCTGGAAGTGAGAAATAAGCTGAGTCATTCCCTACAGAATTAATACTGCCTGCCACCTTAAACATACTGCCACCATGGAGGAGGGTACAGGCATCCCTTGTGCTCACTTCCCCAGAAGACTGAAGAGTCTTAATCACTGCTTGTGCACTTGGATTCACATCCACTTGAGATGAGTCTTCTCAAACTGAGCTGTGCCAGCGTATGATTGATGCTTATTTTTATCTTTGTCATGTAGAAGCAAAAAGGGGGGAGAAGAAATTATTTCCATCCAACCTGTTGTCATTTGGAGTATTTAATTCAGACAGCATTACTTTATTCTGCTTTCTAACATAGGTGTCACACAATTAAAAGCCTTAGCATGCACATATGACTTTATCTGGCATTAAGTCTTCTACTTGGAAGAATTAGCAATTCAATAAAATAGGAAGCTGTATTTTCAGAAAGGTCTCAGAAAGGCATCTGAAATTATTCAAATACTTTTTAACATGCATAAATTGCCATGCATAAGTTAGGTGACTGCACACAATTTGATCAGTATGTGCACCATTTGGTGCTTAGTTTCAAACTGACTCAAAATTGGAGCATTTGTTTACTTAGCTGGATTTCTTATGAATGTGCTTTGCCAAGACTTTAAGCAAACCAAATATTTATAGCTGCTGTTTGCTAAAGATTCTTCCTAGAGAAAAATCTCCTGGATGCCAGAAGTTAAATTATTAAGCCAGTTTACCTGAAAGAGTATGAGAAATGCTCTATGGTGCTACCTGTCCGCTCCCCTCTTTGGTTAATTTCCATCCATTTACCTTTACTTCTCTGAAAAAATAATTTCTGTTTTCAAAATAATCAGTTGAACCCTTTTACAAATGAATTGTGCCCAGCCAACTGAAGTCAGTTAAGTCTAGTATCCTGGCCAAATCAAATTAATTAATGCTGGCCTCCACTCCTTCCTCAGGTCTTCTCTGATGTTACACGAAACTGCACCCTGGATAAGTAGCAGGCCTTCAGGGCACCATTTATTTCTCTTTACTTAAGCCTGCTGCCCCCTCTTCTCAGCAGTTCAGAAACTATTTGATACTGCATTTCCGTGCCCAAGAAGAAGGATGAGACACAAAGGTTAGTATAAACCTTTTTCTCATCTTGTAGACCATGAGAATGTAACTGCTTCCCTGCTTCCTCACTTCTTTCTTCTTCTCCTCTTCCTTTAATTTCTATCTCTACCAGCATCTGTATTGCTCTTTTTTTCTTTTTTTTCTCTTTTTTTTTATGTCTTGATTCTGTCTTCCTACCCACATTTGTTGCTCTTGGAATGCAGCCCACTGACGGAAGACAGATCATGTGAAAGGATAGCAAGGTATTTTAGTATTTTTTCATAATGTTAGAAGACAATGATAAAGTTAAATAAGGATGTTATATGAAATCTGCAATTTGGCATGAAGGGAATTCTCACTGGAGTTTTCATAGCTCCATCTGTGTCCTATGAGCTGAGCAATTTTACAGAAATGGAGGGAGGGAGGTCCTGGTGATGAGCCATATTCCTCTCATTTTTTTTTCCTTATCCAGCAGCAGGTTTTCCTTATCCCTTGAAGTACCAGAAGAGAGATGTCATTTTTGTCCTGTCATAGGTGGGGGACTGGGACAGGAAAGTAATCCTATACCCAAGGAAAAAGGAGGGCTTAGAGAGGGTACTAAAAGTGCTCTGGGCTGCAGCCCGCACTGTGGGATCTTGACCTTTCCTGCAGGTTCTAATTTGAAGTAAGGGTCCAATTTAGGGCAGAAATGGAGTTTTTTGTCTTTGCTTACTTTCTCCTCTAACTTCCTTGAAAATTTTTCTGATATTTCCATTCAATTTGTGGGAGTTTTGATGAGAAAGTTCAAACAATATCACCATGGATATCACTGAGAACCAGGGTAACCTAAGCAACAGTCCAATATTGAACCTTCTCTTGTGGCATCAATATTTTATCCATAATTAAAGTAGAAGTTTCCATTATAAGTTTGATTTTGTATCCTTAAGTGAAATCTGTCTAAGAATTCCCATCAGCTACAAAATGGATCAGATTTCTTACAGGACTGAGAATTTCTCTCTTTATTCCTTTCTCCAAAAAAACCCATGATATTCCTTAAGAAGAGCAGAGTGTTAATTTTTTTGTATCTAAACAAGAAAGAACAGAATAAAAATTGGGATTTCAGATAGACTGACATGAGACAATGACTTTTCTTGTTAAATACTTGGTAAATATTTGATTTTCATAGTAGTAATTTATGAAAATGTGTTGTAATTAATATTTTAATACCATAATTGATGGGGTTACGCTATAATTTTATGGAAGATTTTTTCCATCAATACACTTTTATTGTGACTATTCTGGGGTTTTTTTCCTAGTTCTCATTTATGTAAAATAAGAGAGTGATGATGTGTGTGTTTTTTCATCAATTAATTGCTAGTTGGGATGAATATGGATATATTCATATATGCCTAGTAGCTTGGCAAAACTAATCATAAGACTTTCACTATTTTCATGGTGGCATTCCTTTGACAAGTTAGGTAGCAAGTTGTCCCTAAAACGGCTGTTAACGTAATTACCGTGAAATCACTCTAGATGGAGAGACAATTAAGTCCAGGACTCCTATTTCTGGGCAAAATAACTAGCCATTAAGCTGAGACTTGATATCACCCTTCTCCTTTTAGGACCTTAAACATGTTAATTAAGCACAGCTGAAAGTTTGGAGCTTTTCCTATTTCTTGCAATGATGTTATTTGGGGGCAGGGTTTGGCTTGGGGAGGTGGCTGTCTCACTCCAGCTGGCCATCAATTTCAGAGTCACTCACAAAAAGATGTATAGGCTTCAGTAATACAGCACTTGATTACAGTTTGGATATCCTGTGCAGCTCTGTTAAATGAAGCTCTAGCAGTAGATCATGTGAACTCAGTTATGACTGACACAGGATTTTGAAGGAATTGTTGTGACTGTTTTTACAGTGTCTTAGCTAGCAGCCAAGGTAGGAAATACCATTTTTTGTTCTATAGGAGTAGAATAATTTTAAAAAATGTGAATGAACATAATTTATTACTCTTCATTGTAGCAGATTCTTCTCTAATGAATTTTGGCAGGAGGATCTAATTCAAGTAAATAGTAGTAACTGGTGACAGTAATACATGGAAGCATGTCAGATAAATAAATAGGTATCTTGAGAGTCTTTGTTGAATGCATTTCATAGGCTGTATTGTGCAGTGCTGTATTTGCATGTTGTGTAGTGACTTGCTATTTTAAGAGATTTTTTTTTTTTTTTTTTTTTAGTGGTGAGTGTTAACTATTTTTGGAGGCACAGTCACTTTAAGTCTAAATCAAAGCTTTACTTGTCATTTACTTTTTTGTCTCTGTAAAACAACAATATGGCCTGCCCTATTATTTAAGTATAGCTGGCTGGTTTATCTTTGCTGTCATTTTCTTTTGGAAAATATAGATTTCATGTCCTAATGCTTACTACCATGATACTGATCTTTTTATGTCAAGACATATGGTGTGGGTGCACTGTAATCTACTAAGAGAGAGGTAATTCTTTTAGATTTGCAGTGCTTGGAAAAATTCTCTTGGTTTTCTAAGTTTATCATGAGCACAGGCTGACTACAAGGAACTGTATTAATAAACTTAAAATCTCTGATAGCAGTTCAGTGTCTTCTGAACATGTCATATATACTGTGGTCACTCCAGCATACCTGTAGGCAGATACCTTGTGAAAAACAACCCTGTTTCAAAGAAGAATTGAAGACTTCAGAGTGGTCATTTTAGGAGAAGCTGCCACATCATCTAATGCTCCAGTTCAGTTTAGCCCTTATTAAATATTAGTGAGCACGGAGAGACAACTACCATTTTATCCAGATATTTTAATTCAACAAATTCCAATAATTTTAAAAAAAACCGCAACCAAACAAATGGGAAAAAAAAAAAATCTGTCTTGTCTTTTAGACTTTTACAAGGTAATTTCAGCAAAATCTCATCCTAGTTTCTTTCTGTGATTTTGGCTTTCAGTTATATGTTGCCAAAAAAAAAAAAAAGAGGGTTACCAGGAGATTTGGATGGGAAAGGACTGTTGGGTTGTCTTCTCTCTTATCTCAAAGGCAATGAGCACATTGGATAGGAGGCGACATCAAGTAACAAGAATTCAGAGATTTGGTTTTTTCAATACTACTAACTTTGATTCTGCATAAATTCCATGTGCCTCAGGGGCCTACTAGCTTGGACAGGGGTTAGCCAGTAACTGCTAACCTTGTCTGCATTAGTATTGATTCTGCACAGTTAAAAAGACAGCTTTCTAAATAAGAATTTTATCACAGACCATTGGAAAGTGTTTACCGAAGCAAGAGTAAAAAATATCTAAAATGTTCCCTTATGTCTCTTCCTTTAACAGTGGGATTAATTTTGAGTTAAGGCACATGCTTTACATGTGCAAATGAAAAGAAGAGGGTCTTTTCCTCTGATATGATGGTAAGGAATTTAAACCTAGATACTGAGAGTCACTGAGTTGAAGGCAAGGCAATAGTTTGTCTTCCAGCCCTTTTGTTTACTTTTTGTCACTCAACACTTCTGAATTTCTTTAGCTGCAATAAACTTTTTCTAGTAATTCTTCAGATTAAAAAGCAAACAAACAAAAACCAGCCAAACAGAAAAAGTTTTAGAAGAAGCAAATCTTCAATTAAAGACTGAAAATATTTGGTGTCTTTATGGATGCTGGAAAGTGAGAGGCAAAGTTGTATCCCAGGACTTCAGCCTTATGTCAGGCTTTTCTTCAGTCGCTCCCTGGTTTGCACAATTAACCTGAAATTCAAAACCTTCGTGACTGAAAAGGGAAGGGTGGCGGAGCGGGAGGGGCAGACAGGGACATGGCAGTGATCTGTCGTGTCTCTATTCCAGCCAGTTTAGAGCTGCTCTTTAAATCATTTGTGCTGTAGTATGTTGTGTCATTTTGTCCAGTCTACTGCTGAGAATCCCAAATGAAAATTTCCTTCCTATGGTCTCCTTTTCTTAATGTTATAATATTTTCATTTTTATGTCTTCTTTACAAACACCTTTAGTACTCTAGTAACACTACAGGCTGCTTTTATACCTTTTCAAATAATTTTATTGGATTGTTTTGCTGAAGGAGTTGGGTTGGCCAGCTGTAATCATTTTTCCTGTGGCATTCCCCCAGAGTCACAAAGTGGTGAATGAAATCCTCTGGTCCAATGTCCCATGTAACCACTGGTCTGTCTGCTTTTTGTTTACATGGATGAGTCTACTGTGACGAGTCCTCCTCTTTAGCCATTGCTGGATACAGTAGCATAAGGAACAGGGTTGTTGTCTGAGTGAGTCCCAAGATATTGACAGTGACCTTTACCTCCCAAACAAACTGGGTCTAACACTTAAATATCCTGAACACTCACATATTTTCTCTAATAGCAAATGGTAAAGTTAAGAGTCTTTTCATAAATTGTTTCATAGTAATTTATTTGCACATCACATTTGCCGCTGTGCATTTTTCTCATCTGTACAGTAAGAGCAATGTATATGGAGTGGCTTGGGCAACAATATTAGGGGAGAAATAGGATGGAGAAAGCTCAAGGGAATCAGTACCTCATCTTTCTACATGAAAATGGTGTTGCAGTAGTAGTGATATTGTTTTTACTGAAAGCTATTGTAAATAAATGAAATATTCCACTAGAGGAAATGGAAAGCAAATTTGTTTTGACTTTACTACATACCAATAAATATTGTACTTTCAGTGGTGTGAAAGGAAACCTTTGCTATAGCCCAAGGAACAACATACTTCTATTGTAAGATACAGCCTTAAAAAGCAAAAAAACCATGCACTAATTTTCTTTAAACAAACAAAATGTCTTTAATGAAGAAACAGAGGAAAAAAAGTAATTATTTTCACTCGACAACTAATCATTATGCCCTTGCTTTTGTAAACATATATTTCTCTCAGCTTAGCTATATTACATAATAAAACATTCTGGTTTCAGCAAATGTGTTTTCTGCTGAGTGTTGTGAAATTTAATAGAGAAGTAATGTCTTATTGATGCTTAGTTTTTGTGACCTTTTCCATCTTGTATTAGTGACATATTGGTCCTCTGTCTCCAGTTCTATGGGATTCTAATGGATAGTATAGAATGGGTCAGATAATGAAAGTCCCTGGTACATTAACTTTCAATTTCATGAATGTCTGAATACTGCCTGGAAGATGAATAACAGGCATTTACTTCCTTTTGCATTTTAACATTTATGACCTGGTTATGGTTTTTTTTTTACTGTATTACCTCTCAACAGGTCCTATATTATCCTATTATACTGTGTGCTTCTGCTTTTTGGCAAAAACCAAATGTAATTTCCAGAGAGAGGCAGAGAATGCCCAAATGCTGCTAAATGAGATAGTCTAATGCCTTTTTTTTTTTTTTTTATTAGCAAAGGCAAATTTTTTCCCAAATTTATGTTCCTTGTTGATAAGGTCTCACTCAGATGGTTTAGGAGAGCAGTTAGACTTTGATAGGGGTTGATCTGTGACTGAAAAAAAGAAGAAATTACTGTTATAAGCAGCATTTGAGCCTTGTAGGCTGTAATAGTAGGCATGATATATGGAAGACAGCCAAGGATAGGGATTGACCAGTATTTCTAGGATGTATGCAAGTGTACATAGAATACAATCTTAAACATGTACATATTATATTGCATATATGATATAATGGGAAGCTGGAAGTAGTTAGATTTCATACTGCCAGTGTTCAAAGAAATTGAGAAAGAGCTGTTAATGATACAACCGAGAGTATAGCAAAATGGGAACTCAATTAGTTTTCCACCTCTTTATAATTTATTAATATAGTAGTTAGTCTTCACGCAAAGTGCGTGAGAATTGACCAAAACTTTCTGGATAGGACATTTAGACAATGTTTTAGAAGGCATTATCTTGCAGGTCAGAACAGCTGCTGATTTCGAGAAGCCTGTGCAATGTCAAGTTCTATGGAAACAGGCACCAGATGTTAAATAACATCAGTGTAGCATATTCAGAATCTTTGTGTCAAAAACACTGTGCAACATTTGCAGGCGATGAAAACAGGATAGGAGAGTTCAGCTGCATTTATTCTGCTTCCATTCAGCTGCATTTGGAAACTAGAAACAAATTTATTAGTGTCAACCCTCTTTTCATCCGTTGAGGTTGATGGCTATAGAAGAGTAGAATGGTTAACAAGATCAGAATATAGTCTGTGCACTAAGTCTAAATAGGAATTGGACTAGATTTCCTCATTAAAAGGTGATCTCTGATTTCTGTTCCAGGACCAACATGTCACTAATACAACCGGTCCAGGTTGGGACTACTGAGAAAAGGATGTTTTTCCCATGTTGAGAAGGAAGAAAATCCACAAACATCGTAGATTTAAGTTAGGTTTTCTAGAGGGAGGTATGAAACACGATGACAAAAGCAAAGTAGGTTACATCAGAATGTTTTATTGTTTTGTGGCTGCAACAGCTGAGTCAGTTCATAATGCATCTTGGAGACAAATTGTTTGTCAACGATTTTTCAATTCCCAGCATCAACTTTACTTATGATCCCAAAAGAAGAATTCAAAACACTCTGGAGCTGGATTGAATCTGTTGTTTAGGATCCTATTCATTCTCTGAAACCATTTTGTGTTGGAGTATTTCAGAAATGAGCAGTATGTGACAGAGTGTGAATTTAGCAGAGGTACTGTGGAACTGATCTTAACACTCTTGCAGTGGTGTAGGCACTCTATAACTAACAGTTTGATAAACATTCTTATTTTATACCCAAAATTGAAAGGAAAAAAAAATTTTTTTTAAAACAGCCCATATTGATATTTTTGCTTTCTCCAAAGGTATAATCTAAAGACTAATGGGAATTTAATAATGCAATATGAATACAAAACACATTACATATTTTAGCACAAAAAAGGAAAAAGAAATTTTCTTGGGCAGTCTGTATGTAGGAAGACCAAATTTTGATTTCAAAGGAAGAATTGCAAAGTAACTTCTGTGTTGTACCTTTTGATTTGAAAAGTTTTAAAGGTCCCTGTTTAAAAATCAGTATTTCAGGAGGAAGGATTCCTCAGTATGGTGCCTGATCACTGTCATTAGTAGTCCCATCTGTTGCAAGAGCATGAACTTCTTTCGGAACAGCTGCTGATTATGCAGATACTGCCTCTTTTACAGGGGTTTACATGAAGTAAGCCACAAGTGTATATGCACGTGGGGCATCTTTTACCTGGATTTAGAGGATTGCTTCATTACAGGTGAAAAACAGTTGCAAAGACTGTTGGAAGCACTGTGTAGCATTTGAGACCTAACCAGCCATAAAAGCCTGTTTGTGAATTTGGCATGTGTAATATGCTGCCTCGTACAATGATCTACTGTAAATAGCTACCTAACTACTTTTATGGTTAATTCTACTCAGCATCAAACAGGAAAACTGGTATTTGGAGGGTTGGTGCATGTACATGTGTAGAAAATAATTAACATCTGAAATTGCCCTCCTTCCATCCAGGTCTGCCTTGGAAAGATCTCAGCTGGGGCTGTGGGGTTGCTGCCGTCCCTTTCAGGACAAAGCTTTGAGTGTCACCATAGTAGATGACATTGCCAAAACCAGGTATAATGGTACTTATCCAGAGGTAAATTATAGACAGTACAGATGTCATCTACTTCCCTAGTTAAAAAGGACAGTCTGCCATATTCAATGTGAAGTAGAGCAAATCTGTGAAATAAGGGAGAGACAGCAGATTAGGCTGCCATCTGTAATGAACTTGATTTGCTTGCATTTTAAAATGAACTGGGTTTCATCAGTCAGTCTTGATCTACTCTTAAAATTTCATTTATTTTAATGCACAGACAAAAAGGTATAAAAAGTCATAATTTCAAAATGGAGACATAAAATAGTATGCAACATGTTTTTCCTAGATTTAAGAAAGAAACAATAGAATCAAAAAGAGATAATTTACAGTTTAATTTTTTTTGCTTTTAAAGCACATACAATACAGTCAAAGAAGATGTATACTTTGTAGCAGAGATCAGTGTTCTTTAAAATTAATAAAATAAATCTGGTAAAATAATATAATAGGCAGCCTGAAAGTCTGTTTTCAACCAGGACACACGACTCTGTATACATTCATGATTCAGATTCAGACAAATATTTTAAGGTCCCATTTTCAGTTTAAATGGGAGGTTTAATTTGTGCTGTGCTGCACACAGATCTGAGTGACTTTTGAGATGACTGGGAAGTGACTTTTAAGATAACTGGGTTTGCCTTAGTCTATCATCTTGCCAGGACAGTGATCATCACAGCTTTTTTATAGCAGTGAAGGGAGTGACTTGTCTCTTTGTCAGGTAAACTGTTTAACAGCCTTGTGAAAATCAGACAGGAAGCACAACGGGGTATTTCTGTACCAATATGTTTACACACATCCTAAGTATAAGACCTTTGTGCTAGAGGAAGAGGGAGTTTTTAAATAACTTTATGTATATAATTATTTTCTACTAAGAAAATGCCCCAGCTCAGGGCTGCATTAGGGTGTCTTTAAGTGAGAAGTGGCTCTGGAAGGCCCCTGAGGCTGGTTCTACAAAGCAAAGCATCTACAATAGTAAAACCTCAGTTGTCAGCAGGTCTGTTCTCTAACCAAAAGTATATGCTGTTGATGTGGTCCTGCTGCAGCTTTGCTAAGAAGTGCTTCTCTGAGATGGAATGGGTGGCTGTTCTACAGAAATAAATGTGCCTGACCCAGGGCAGAGGCTGGAATAATGGCAGTACAAATACAACTGGTGTTTCTTAGAAAGGATTAAGAAATTCTGTAAGACAAGAAAATTCACATTAGAAAAAGAGGATTGGTAATGCTTAAAGACACAAAATGTAACTAAATATTTTCAGGGTGAAACTCCAGGAGGCCAATGTGCTTGGGGAAAGCAGGCCCAGGAGATGTGTTTTAGCAGGGAAGAACTGATTTAAGTTTCCAGTGATTACAGCTACAGCTTGATGTATTATTGGTAATAAATTCACTCCTCCTGCCCAATTCAATCAAATCAGAACACATTAAATGTGGAGGTGACATTTAACTCCCATTCACCAGAACTGGGAAAAGGCAACTAGGAAACCCTATGACAGTTATCATATTTCTCTCATTTTGTTGGAAAGCTCCCTTTAACCCATATTAACATCTTACACTAATTGAGAAGGAGCTAAAAAATTACTTCATGGATCATTCAAAGTCTGATGATGCAGTGACATACAAAGGTTTTCTTTAAAGAGTCATTAACTGATTATTTAATCTTTGCCAGAGCCTGAAATTCTATATTTATTTCCAGGCTTTTTTAAAAGACTTCATGGAAAGATGTGTTGGTCATATCCTAGAGATACGATGCTAAAGAATGTGTAATCAATATTTCCAGCATCTATTGATTTATGTCAGTAATTACTTCTGAACCCATAGTGCTGATTGTTGTCAAAATAGCTTTCTCTTTATGGTGAAAAATACTACTTGTGTCAAAGGATTCCTTATTTATCTCACTAAATTAACTATAATAGTGATAACTCTAAGCAAGTTTTTATATTATATGGCACCTTTGACGCTGACCAGAGAATAATTCATTCAGAAGGTTTCTAGGCATGAGTTAGTAAAGAAAATAGTAATTCCAGTCAGAGCCAGAAAGCAAAACCCATGGACTGAGACAGCCTGGGCAGTGCTGATGTAGCATATAGTTGAAAGACAACAATTCAGCTCTCCTGAAAACTTGCACAGCTCTTCTTTTGGTTGGACAGTCATATTTGCACTTTTTGTTTGGTTTTTTTTTGTTTGTTTTTGTTTTTGTTAAGGTAAGAAGCAACAGTCTAAGTTGTATGGCTGGGAAAGTTTTTACACAATAAATTACAACTTATGGATATTGGAATATGGTACTGAATTTCTCTAGATTAATAGTTTGTTGATTTTGAAAAAAGAGACCTGCAAATTTACAAATTTATTGTAACTGTCCCTGCAAAGACAACTTCCAAAAAAAAAAAGACTTTTAACTTGCCAGCTACATTATGCTTTTTCACGGTGTTCCAAATTTTATCAAAATGCACAGGGAGCTGCAAAGGACTGGAGTCATAGATTTTTAGTTGCTTGTATGTGTACTCATTTCCTTTCAGAAACAAACCCACAGAAACTGTGGCAGTCTATCCTGTAATTGAGGAGCAATATTGAGGAACAGTAGTTGGTACAATTACCATTCAGTTCAGTCCATCTTGGAATATTTATGGAGCAGCCACAGCTTTATACCTGACTTAGTTGTAATAATGTTTATTATCACAGTGGTGATTCATCTCTTGGGCCATTTGAGTATTTGAGCAGTCACTTGTTGCTTAAATGTGTTCTTTTGTTTGTGTTAGACACCTTCCTTTCCTAGCTCATTATTTTTTTCTGTTAAAAACACCAAGATTTTAAAGGAAACAAAACTTAAACTGAAAACAAAAGTAAGAACATGGCCTCTGATTAATTTAGACATGATGGCAAAGGCCATATATTAGTGCCATCAATATTACAAAACACAAGAGCTGAAAAATGCTTAATGGAAGTTGTTAAACTTTATTTTTCTAGCAGTGTTTAATATTGACAAAAGATACTGCTTTAAGATTAATCCATACTAGTCCATACTGGTTTAAGATTATTTGTTCAATGGAGCAGTGTAACTTGCACAGTTGAAACTAAGCAGAAGTGTATGAAAGGCCTTTTACCACAAATGTTATCAAAGATATAAAAAAAAATGTTTATAGCAGAAATCCTCTGGATGGAAAATGCTTGTCGATTATGTGTTTCCCCCATTCTTCTGAGTTAACGAAATACAAATCATTATACTTTTATAGGTCACATCTGCTGACGTTAACGAGGAAATGCATATGATGTAGTGAGCTTCTGTCATTCAGCATTTAATTTCTGATGGGTAATGCTATAGTCTGCCCTTCTGCAGTCAAGGACTGAATTAAAACCCTTCATATTAACTTACATTATTAATACCTTAAAAAGTTAACTAGCAAAAAAAAAAAAAAGTGCTGACAAAATTTTTTTTGAGTTACATCATAAAAGCACTGAATCTTTCCGTTTTGTCAGAAATGGATGTAAATATTTTAACCGCCATGAACTGTGGCTTCTCCTGAAAGAAGGAGAGCTATGGTGCTAGCAAATAAGGAGGAGAGAGAACATCAGAGCCTAATTTTAGGATTCTTTTAAATTCCATTTTTATAGATATAGCCCATTTATTGCAGGGAAAAAGTAGCAAATCAAAAACAAACACACCCCAAAAAATCACAAACAAACCCACCCCCAAAACAACACAAACAAACTAAACCAAACCAATAAAAAACCAGCAGAGTAACACCACCACCACCCCAAAACCGAAACATTTTTAATAGCTCCAGAAAGGTTGAAGGTGTAGAATAACACCCTTCTTTCTATGATGCTTCACTTTGTGACAGACACAGCTTTTAACAACCTTTCCCTCACTGTCAGAAGGATTTCTGTGAAGGCTGCAGTTAGATGTGTATTGTAAGTACAGCTGAGATCATCGGGTTCTGCTGCCACAGCTATTATTTGAGACTCTTCAAAGAGGAAAGCATCTTTTTTGATTAAGAACTGAATACCTTGAGCTCTCAGCACAACACACGAAGTTCCAGTTGTGTAATGGAAAGATGGAGGTGGCAGCTCTCAAAAAGGGCTTGAATTCTCATCTGGTCCAAAAAAAAGAAGTCCGCAAGACAATTCATAGTCACCTATCTGCCTGTACACCAGGTTTCCATACAGGCTGGAGATGAGGGGTTGCTAGGGATATGAATATACTTTGACAGGATATAGCATCCTTTACAGGCAGATCTTTCTCTGCCTGGTGACCATCTAATATATCTCTGTGTTTCTGAAGACTGTGGGCTACACAGTAATAATGTTTTTCTTGATCTTAAAGAAAAGCTCCAGTGACAGCTGTTCATTTGTATTTTCCTTTTTGGCAATTTCCAAAAGTTAGCACCTCTAGAATTAGTAATTACTTGTAAGTGTTCCTTCTAGTGGAATTAATTTTTGAGAGTTGAATATATCTGAAATATATACCTACTTTCAAGGTTTTACACCTTTGTTTTATCACCTTGCATATGGCAAGTCCAGGAGCAATCCCTTCAGTAAGTATAGAAGAGTTTTTTGTACTTGTGAAATCTGGGTTAAGAGAATGAAAGCTAGAACAGAAAAAATAAGGTTTGGTAGACAACCCATACTGGCCTAAGGAATCATTAAAAAGTTGATAATAAGACAATGTGCTAATAGGTATAATTGTTTGATGAGTGCTGAGTGCTAGCTGAACGGCTCCTAAAAATAAGCTGCTGTTACTGAGAGTGATGAATGTGCCAAATCCTACCTTTGCCAGCCACATAAAGATGTTTAGGTATAGCCTTATACTTCATCAAAGGAGTCCTAGCAAAAGAGTGTGACGCAGCAGGCACACACTGTTTTTCTGAAGTGAAACTGCAAAGCTGTAACTAGCATTGCTGTTGACTTTATCAAAGGTGTTAGCCAAACTGACAGTTTGACCTCTTGGGAAAGACTTGGTAATATGCACTGGAAGTTAGCTTGATTTGACTTCTTGTGCTTTATTTTGTGCTATTGCTGCTGCCTTTTGGCTTTTGTGAGGGAAACTGCCCTTTTCCTGCATTCTCAGCTCCAGCTGTAAAGCAGACTGTGATGAACAAATTTCTACCCTGAAAACCTAATACATAAGGTCTGCTTGCCAGCAGTTTGCTAGCTGCTATTAAGCATGAAAATGGTGTCTTAGGGTATGATCAAGTTTTTACCTTAGCTTTATAAATATTCATTATCTTAAATTTTCACTAATTGCTCTAGAGCAAGAGAAAATGTTAATTTTTAATCAATAATACAGCATCCTTGAGAACATTTTACAAATTAGGAGTTCATTACAGTCCCAGCATATGTTGTTAATGTTGTTTGTTACATGCTAATTAGTTTGGATTTTTTTTTAATCAAGAGTAACATTGGAAATACCAACTATGGAACTGTCATTGTGCAGAAATTTCCCAAGCAGAGGTCAAGTAGGAGCTCCCATATAGAAGAAGCAGGATGTAGTTACTTGCTATTTGAATCTATGAAATCAGTTAGCAAGGAAATTAACTCCTTTTCCTAATATACGTTAACCAGCTCTATGTGTAATGCTCAGGAATTTCTTCTGATTAGTGATTTCATCATTTTGAGGCACCATGGTTCTAAATTGATGGCTTTTTTGAAGGTTAAGCATTATAAAACACAGAGATTTATTCATGCAGACTATCAATTACTTTGATATCCTTTGAATTAGCATTAAAGTTGAGGGTCTTTGAACTGAAAGGATTTCATTAATTGCAGGCAAAAGATATGGAGTCCATAATTCCTTTGGATGTAACTGCCATGAATCTTGAAATGTGGCAGGAAGAGTCATTAGCAGAGTGCCATTCACATTGGCTCATCAGAAAGGGAGTTTGATGTGATTGCCTCGAGCAGAGTACAGAAGGTCAGCACGGGCCAATACCCTCAGCTAACAGAAATGAAGAAAGTTCACAGAGCTGCGTGACAGCTAGCTCCAGTAATCCTGACTCCTCTGTCTAGATGACTTGTTTCTCTGGGAGAAACCTATCACCAACTGCTCAAGGCTCTTGCCATTTAAATTCTTAAAGGGATTTTATTTTTTATTAGGTGACATTTCTATAATATTTTACATGACTTAACATTATTTTTAGGGGTAGTAGTACGGTTCAATTAGAGATTAGGATCAAGACAATGACCTACTCCCTCTTTCTACATGTTTCACTTCCAGTTTTTCTCTGTGTTTAATGTTCTCCTAGAGCTCTTGTGTAATTTCACATACTATTAAATGCAAACAGGAAATCTGGAATCTTTGCAGACTGAGAAGTTATGTGACAGGTCAGGAAGGGACATTTCTTCACTTCATTTAGCAGAGTGAACTTGGGCACAGAAAAGATGGATGTGTGAGTGATAGAGCACCAATCACAAATTCTCAGTTCTCTTGTACTTTAACTTATTCTAATGGTCCTGCACATATTCTGCTGATGCAGAACCAGTAGAACAGGCACAATTAAGTGACTGGAGGGATTTACCTTTCATCCCACTGCATTACTAACATGGATGTTAGTAATTGCCCTCACAATTCTGAGGGCAAATAAAGAAGTGGGAACTGACAGAGCCACACAATACAAGGAACATGAGAGATATCTAGAGGGTCTTTGTCCAATATAAGAAACTTCACGTTATGCCAGTAGGAAGAATATTCCTCTAATTTTTTGCTTTTCTTCTTGTCCAGCATCAAAAATATGATATCTGGAGCTATTTCAGCTCCTTCACTAGATTTCAGTTACAAAAGTTTAAATCTTAACCAGTTCAATAGTGGACAACAAATACTTTAGTCTTTATATGGCAGTTGAAGTTATACATATGATTTCATGCCTCCTGGTTGAAGTCTTTAGAAGGGTATCTGCCTCACTATTCCCTGCTTATTAATCCTTCTAATGCTTTCATGTTCCCACATTAGCGTTAAAGTGAATATTCCATAAAATGAGATGTTGAGATACCAAATTGATCCAAGTGGTCTGGCTTTCTGTCTGATTGCATATGACTTAATGCCTATAGAGAAGTAAAGGTAGGAGACTGGGTTTTTTAAACCTCAGTTTTTTCTGTTACTTCTGTAGAACAAATACAGTTTTGTCATATGACGCTTACTGGTCTCCCTCTCTACAAGAGGATTATTTGAGACTGGGATTGACTGAACGATCCACTTGACTCATAAACTTTTCAAATTACTAAACTGTTAAATCTGAAAGGGCAGGAGAAAGAATGAGAAATGCCTGGATCTGACTGATTGGTAGTAAAAATTGCTCTCATGTAAAGAATACAGTGCAGATAAGGTTCTTTTTTTTCTTTTGTTTTTAAGGGGTTTTGGGGGGTTGGCGTTTTTGTTTCGTTGGGGATGGGGAGACTTTCTGTGGTAGTTTTAACTGTGCTTGTTACTTACCTTTTTATACAGCTGCATTTAAAAACTATGTGAGACAGTTCTGGTTTCATGGAAGTTAGACAGCTTTTGGGGCTGTGAAAAAGTTCATTTGATAGTTGAAATAAAAGGTAGGTCACTTACTGGTAGTCATATTTTAAATCCGGTGATACTTTTGGGGAACTACTTTCCATGCCAGAAAGAGGTGCTTTTTCCCCTTTTATTTGGCATTTCAGACTGTAGCTATATTTTCTGTCACAGTCAAGTCTTCAGCTTTTATATCTCCTGTCATGTTAACAAAGTGTTAATGATTTCATTCAAGTAGTCAGTCAAATTAAAATCTCACACCATCTATATTATTTGTCCTGCTTGTCCATCTTGTCCTACTATCTTTCAATAATACTTTTGATCAGTAATGGTCAGTGACTCTTAAACCTTGATCAGAGTTTAGGTTCATGTGTTATTTGGGGGGGGTTCTCCTTTATTATTTAATAAAGTATATTAGGTTTGTGCCCCATCACAGTATTGCTTTATTCATTCAGATTCATAGTGCTGTGTATACTGTCATATTCAAACCTTCTCTTCAATTTTCATCCCTAATAGTCACCTCTGAATCAACAGCAAGCAGAATTGTTAGGGTCTGGGAAAATAGCGAAGTCACAAGTATTTTGTATTTAAGGTAACAGCTTCTGAGATCTTCTATATATCTCCTGTTTTATTCTCCTCTGGCATTATTTTGACTCAGCTATAAGTATATGCAGTTTTGCAGGTAGTAAATACTGTGGTTTAAAAAGGTGGTAGTTTGGCAGCACTATTGCCAAACAATGGAGCTCTAGCATTTCTTGTTCTTTTTAACCCAGACTCAAACATACAGTATCCGGAAATATTACTATGCTGTATCAGTTATTTACCACTTGGGAGCTGCTTTTTCTGGCAAAATGCATTCCTAAAATAAATAAATAAATAAAGTTTGAAACTGGTAGTGGTGACCTGGCCAATGGTCATACAGCTTTTTCATATTACTTCATTTTAGTCAAGTAGGGAAGATGCAATAGCTTCATTTTGTGGGACCCAGAGATGACAATGTTATCATGAAGGAAAAAAGCAGAGTGAATGATGAGTTGGAGGGTTTATATATAACTGTGTCTTGAGTTGGAGGGTTTATATATAACTGTGTCTGTGTGTGTATATATAATGTATAGAGTAGAGAAATCTGATAAGACCAATGAGTGATTTAATTTGGTCTGATTTTCTAGTTATCCCAGAAATCCATTGAACAACCTTTTCTGAGATGTAGATTAAATCTGAACATCAAACCAAAGCAAATTGCATATCCATTTATTCCACACAAGGGAAGAAAAATGCACAAATAATCTTAGAATCAGCTTAGATTTTTTTTAATGTTCACTTTAATGCACATTCCCCCTGACAGTTATTTATTTTAAATGGTTTTGGTTTTGAGTCATAGATTTTGAGCACATCTCTTCAAAGAGATTATCAGTGTTGTTAAACTCCAAAACAAACTGTGATATAAGCAAAGTAAAAATGTTTCAGTAATAAAATTTAAATGTATTTGATGTTGTAGTTCACAAATCTCAAATAATTTAAAACATCATTCCTTTAGTTTCTACTTGTTTCCTTCACTTTTTCCTATTAAAAATGTAATAAATAAGTAGAATTTAAGCTATAAATTTCAATATATACAATGCATTTAATAAAAATGTGGTAAAATATTACATACACTATATACATATTTTCTGTTACTGTAAGCTGATTCAAAAACCTGCATGTCAAATCTAAATAAATTTTCCAGTATTGAGACCACTTCAGTTGCTAGTATGAGGCCTGTTTTGATCTGTATAATTTGTTCTAAAATGGGGTTAGGTGGAAACAGATTTGGTGTTAAGTTGCTATGAAAAGATGCCCAACTGAGGTGATGCTACAGAAAGAAATATTTTAATTCAGCAATATAATAACTACCTTTTCTTTTTTTTTATTTACTTTCTGAAAAAAAAAAAGTCACTCAGAACTGTCTTCAAAATACATATTATAGAACAAAACAGAGACATAGAGAAACATATTGGTGTGTTAAGCAGTTTTTCAGTACAAACTTCTCATCACTGTAATATATTGACTTGTCCTGTGGTTGCCCTCCACCTTTGCCTTGTATTTCCTCAAGTACCCTCATTAGGATTTAGACAATGCATAGCAATCCTAGGAAGAACCTTATTGATAAAGAAAAGAATTAGCACTCAAAATAGTAAGAAATGTCTATGTGACATTAAAGTGAAGGTTCCAGCAACATTGATTGTTTTCAGGTGTTTCAACATTTTCAAAGCCGCAAAATGATCTCTCTCAGGCTATCAAAGGCTGATTTGAGATTATGTGAACTCTTTGTAAGAAGAGTCCTTGAGGATTCCCTGCCATTTTTGATCCAAATGTGTAGCTTTCATATTGATTGAATTGAAATTTTCTTGAGAAGAAATCTTGTAGCATCTTTCTAGTTCATTCCTCTGATTAAAGCTTTGCTCCCCATATCTCAATTAAATCAGCATTGACCTTGCAACTTACAGTAGAAAACACAAGAGTTAGTCTTGTCACTTTTCTCCACTGCTGTTTTCAAGAAGTTCTTGTGCTCTCCAAAACTGTAGGATCAAACCTTCAAAAATATGTCCAAAACACACCACATACGTATTTCAAATACAATCTCTGTACTAAAGGTAACCATTTGCACAACTCAGCGTGCTGCTTCTGGTAATAGCTAAAACCGTACAGAATTAATTCTTCGGTCCTCATTTGTACTACTTGCTAACCTCAAGTCTCCCTAAATTGCAAGCTAGAAAGGTGCAGTGCCACATACCCAGCAGAACTTGGTAGCAGGGATTATTGGGGTAGGGCTGAAGCAGTACAGGTTTTAACCATAACTCGTTTTAACTACCAGTTGAGAAAGCAGAGGTGCGTTTTATCACACAGTTCAAGCAAACTGCACAGCACATGGGTCAGCCACTGGGTCTTGTAAGAACCTTTTAGTGTAGAGAACAAGCTGCACAGGAGATATATGAAGACCTGGACGCTGAGAAAAGTGAAGCCTGCAAACCTTTTTTTTGTTTTTAATTCAGCTCTGCAGAAGGGCTTGTGCACATATCTATTTTATACAAACACAGAATACAGACCTACTGGATCCTAAAGATGAGGCGATATTTTTATAGAAGTGTAGACATTCCTAAATAGGAAATGGGTAATATGGTTATAATTGAGTTGAAGACACAATATTGTCTGTGTTATTCTCTACATTTTATTAAGCATTAAAGAGAAATTGCAGTATATTTTGCATTATGATTATTCTGACTTTCGAAAATAGGCTTATCAAATAGTTTTAACTAACTACTTTTTTTATATATATTTTTTCTTTTATCTAGACAGGTGTTTCATTTTTCTTCTCTACCATTTTTCCTACTGGAATTTTAAAAATCCTTTCTAAGCCGTGCTGTATTCTAAGAGTACAGTAAACCAAATCCTCAAGACCACTCTGTTAGATTTGCTAACATTTATACTTATAATTATTGCGCAATTTTCAGAGACATCTCTTTTATTACCTGAAGGGCTTTTTCCTCCTAAGAAGCAATTCTGTGTGGTTAGATAATTCAGAGGCTTGTTAAACCCCTGGTCAGGGAGGACTTGTTGTTTGGTTTGAATTTTTTTTCTCTATTTAACTCTTTTATTTGGATAAATACTAAAATCATGTATGTTATGGATGGGAGTCCTCAGTAAAAAATGTTTCTTCAGGCATTCTCCTCCAAACTACAGAAGTTCATTAATCCCTTTCTATTTACAAACCAAGTAAGATGCTCTGGCTGGCTATTTTTCATCTTTCTTACAAGCATTTAGTGTATATGAGTGCAGATGTTTTTGCTGAGCATTGTTTTTGATAATATGTGTGTTACAGTAGGGTTTACAGGATCAAAGACAGAAATACCCAATAAATTCTCTATGTCCTCTAAGCACTTTTTTGTCTCCAGTCAGACTGAAATGTGTATGTTGGTTGTAATTTCTTCTGCAGATATTAAAGGGGGACAAGAAGAGTTAATACTTGGTTTTCATTTTACTAAAAATTTTGAGAGAGAACTGTGGCCAGGTAAAAGCAGAACAAAAAGAAAGCGGAAATGAGGTCTGAAAATCTGGGACTTAGAAGTTGTCCATTCATAACCTGATCTGTGCCTAACAGAATGAGGTCATGTATTCGGGGGAAGCAATAGAGAAGCAGCAGGCATTTTTGCCAGTTTGGATCACTTTGTGCAGTTGTCGTTAGCTGGTACAAAAAGGCGGAGGATACAAGATACACATGGATAACATAAAGCACATATCGTCTAACTGACAGACAGAAGATAGGTAGGATTTAATGAGCTATTAGGCTAAGCATCCTTTCATAAGCTTTGGAGCTAGCTATTCGGCTAAGCATGCGGCACCTCCGGCCGGCGTGAGCCCGGCGGGGAAGGGTCAGCCTCTGCAGCCCCCGGCGCTGGCTCCGCTGAGCTGCCGTCTGCCACCGGCTCTGTCATCGCTGCTGTCGCTGGCAGCTCAGGTTCTGTGACCTGATGATTCCCAGCTGATTTGACTAACATCCACGGCTTTTCTGCTTAGGGTTTTATACCTTTCTGTGTTGGTGCAGCTTTCCCTCCTGAAGGTTAGCCTACCTCTCCCTCTTGAATTCTTGCACTAGTAATAAGTCACAGCTCAACAACTGTATACATTTGTAATTTTTATTTTCTCGTCTTTCTACTCTTTCAGACAGCTCTTTTTCCCAACTCAGTAATTTTCTCAAAAACCAAAGGCACATTAACACATTTGAGCTGGATCAGATCTGAACCACCAGTCCTGGAAACACAGACAGCCAGGGCCCTAGGAGTCATAGAGGAACCTTACAAAGCATCACTGTTGACTTTTACTGTAGCTTGTTTTATTTCTTTTTTCTTTAAATATTTAGTTTTATCAATTTTTGGCAACTAAACAATTGTGAACATTTTATTTGTGGAAGCATAACATTACATCCTGCTTCCGTCCTTATATAAGTATTTTTTTATGTTAACCTGTATTTCTGTATTGATCTATTTCATCTTTCCCTAAATTTTTCAACCGCTGACACTATTTTCTTTCCACAACCAATTTCAGGTTCATAGCATATGCTGTAGGTTTCTAATAAGCATTCTACAACCAGGATATGTATGTGTTGCATGCCTCACAGAGGAAAGCAAGTCATATTTACATTAGAGAAATGGAAAATCTGTGCTTTCATTTCACAGCATAACTATGGTATCTTGCTGCGTTCATAGAAGTAGTCCTTATAAATGTATATTTATGTAAATGCTGAAAAAACCCAGATATTTAGTGAATTACTTTTTCTAGTATAGATTACATTTGGTCCAGATTCCTTTTTTTAATGGAGATTTCTCTATTTCAGTGGATTTTGTATATTTATGCAAATTACTGCTCAAGTTACGTAAATTTAGTTTGAGGTCATTATATGGATAATTTGTTACTTAATAAAGTAGTTTGCTAGGTTATAAGACATTAATCCTCCGATAGGTCTTTAATTAGGAGAGATGAACTAAATAATTCATAGCAAGACTTGGCCTGAAAACATTTATATTACTCAATTATACCATTTTACATGCAATGATAAATTGTTTTGGTGTAGTCTGGAAATAGCTGGACTTTATTAATTACTTCCAAGGTTTTAGACATCTATGATAGGTTCTTTAAATGCATTAGATTAGAAATTCATACTAAGGCTAAAAATAGAGTTCAAGTCCTTAGGGTTAAAAAGCTGAGATGAGAAGGGAGGATTCTGCTTGCAGAAAAGAGCTGGAAGCAGCTGGAAGAGGAGCAGAAAGGCAGCTAACTAGCATGTCCAATTCCCCAAATATTATTTTTGCAAAACTGAGCTGGAAATCATTAAATATGGAAAATGTCATGGTTTTATATTTGAGTAAAAGGAATGTGCTAATTACTCGCCTTTTGCACATCTGGTCAATTAGATGGAAGAGGTGGCTGAGAAACGAGCCCTGAGTAGTTTAAAGATTATACAAATGTGTCAAAAAAAAAGGTGAGATGTTTTTCTATTCTGAAATCACATTGCAGATGAAATTAACTGCATTAAAATAATTTCTTAGGCTGGAAGGCAGTGTTATTTAAGAAAAAAAAATCAAAAACAAACCAAAACCCAAAAAACAAACACACAAGTGAAATAATCTGGATGTTATATGGAATCAGTATATGTCATTAAGTGGTGTCTTCAGATGATTGATTGGTGAATCATGCTGCTATTGCACTTATGTCTAGTGGGAAGACCAAATACTGATGGGTTATAGTCATATGATCATACAAATCTGAGAAAAAAATAATTTTGATGATAATATTTACCAATTTATGCCATGGAAGGAGGAGGTTATTTTTTTTTATGAATTGGATACTGCCTTGAACACATGAATTGAGAACTCTAAAAGACTGAAATTCATGAACCCAAATCTGGAATTAATCTGTGTAAATAGTCCTTTTGAGTATAGGCACACACTTAATTTTTTTTTTTACAGTCAAGTTGCTGACCTTTACATGTAACCTCGCAGTTGGAGCACTCATACAGGGCTCTCAAGTTCTGCCTTTCGTTTCCTTTGTAGCCTGAGAAGACTAGAATGCACATTGCTACCTCACAAGAGGACATCTGGGTTCAGTAAAAGGAGCTTCACCATTGTGCTGAATGCAACTGTGGGAGGCCAGAAAATGAGCGATCTAAAGTGAAAGTAATGGAAACGATAAGTCATTTGCAGACTATGTGGTGGGAAATGGTAGTTTGAAAATCATATGGACTGAAAAGAGTGTTTTATCTATGAGTTCTTTCTGACTTTTTGCTGTAAATAACTATCATGTACCTAACCAGCAGACATCAAGCTTATGCCTGTTTAATTTATTGGTATAGATATAGCTTGTGGGGACACAAGGAAGTTTGTGAAACATCCTCTTTGGGTCCAAGCCACTATCTTCCACTTAAACTGAACGTTAAGGGCTGTTTTAGACCTTGGTCACTTGAGTTTCAGGTTATCTGCCTTTTTGTGAAAGTACTAAATTGAAAACCTCCTCTGCTCAAAGCACTGGCATTAGGAACAGTGCCACTGAGGTATGAAAACAACATGAGATGTCTGACTGGAAACAAGAATGGAAATAGCAGTAGCCACCCAGTAGCCATCCTGCTAGAGTGCACATACCTAGCCTCATTCATAATAGATTTCACTAGTAGCTCTTTGTACAGATCCTAGGAATTCTCAGAATATTTTCCACCTTTGGGATGACATCTTTAGACAATTTTGAACATATTTAATGAAGAAAAGATCTGACATCTGCCACAGAAGGAAAATATCTCTATGTATTATAAAGAGGTACTGATAGTAGAGATGCAAGAAGTCCAAGAAAAGGAACATATAGGGTTTCAGCAAAATAGTATAGTTATATAAAGAAGGATAAATAGTTAAAAAGTAGACTTACTGATTGTGTTTTTCCAATGCACATGTGTGAATTAGGTTGAGGCAGAATTTTAGGGGTTACATGAGAGTAAAGAAATCACATTTCACAACTTCAAAGCAATTGCTTTACTTCATAACCATCCAAAATCAGATGAAGTTTTCTTGTTCCATTTTTCATTCAGAAACAGATTTTGACAGAACCTACTTTTTAGTAAGACAGGGCACTTAGAAGGAGCTGTAGCAAACTCCTTAAATTCATTTATCAAAGCATTTGCAGCACTCATTATAAAACAACAATAGATGTTAACAAAAGGAAGTTAATCTGTATTCTATAAATAAAAAGCTAGAGAACATCAAAGCTACTTGCAAAATCTTATATTTCTTTTAAGTTTCATTCAATTTCCCCTCTTTGCATCCATGTGATGGAAGTTTATTTAAGAAGCCCAGCTAAAATATTCAACATAGAAAAAACCAAAACAGCCTACATAAAGGAGAAATAAAAAAAGTGCAGCTGAATGAGGAAGATGTCAGAAAAAGCTTAGCTGTCAGTAGCTGTCATATGCTGCTGAGGCAAAACTCTGCAGACAGGCTTTAGTTGGCTGCTGCTTTCCTCTGCATGAGAGGTCAGCACCCGGAGCAGCTCCAGCAGCACTGCTGGAAGGAATCACAGAAGCACGCGCTCTCCCTCCAGCATCCACAGCCCCCGTGCCTGCCTGAAGCTGAGCCTGGATTTCGAATTAGCTGATGCTGCCTGCCAGTGTGGTTTTTCTCAGTTCACCTGAACAAAGCATGAGCTGTTGGCCATGGAGAGCCTGCTTTGCTTTCTGTGTGAAGCTTTGGACCCTGCTGCAGTCTACTCTGATGTTTTGAATTTATTCTGAACGAATTGATTGATGGAAGTGATGGTTGCTCCTGTGCCTCTGGAAGTAGAAGCAGCACCAATGGCTGTGGCATTAAAGAACACTTGCCAAGATAGCACTAAAATAGTGTCTGTCTGAAGTCTTAAAATCCAAATCAAGAACAAAAAAAATAAGTAAAGTTGGTCTCCCAAGACGGAGTGACATTGGAGGAGTCCAGTACAACAACCTCCTCTGCCAAGATGAGCCATTACATGTAAAGGATGCAAGGCAGAGGCAGCAATACCAGTGGAAGCCAGCAAGAGCTATCTCAATGTAGCCTGGCTGCTGAGTGACAATTTCAGGCAGTGACAGACACAGTCCAAGTTTACTTCCCCACAACAGAGTCCATAAAATCTGAGATAGGTGTCCTTCAAGGGCTAGATCGCCTCTGTTATTTTCTGAAGAGTTTTTCATTGTAAAGCTTGTTGTGTGTTAGTCTACTATTAATGCATTTCGGTTTGCTGCATAGATTTTTTGAGGGCAGAACAGGTGGTTAGTTTGCCTGGTTGGAGAAGCTACTAAAACAACTCCTGGTAAAATCTTGCACTCATGCCACTCAAAGAGATTAAATTATTTTTATATCATATGTAATAAATCCTGGGAAACTGTTTGAATGTAAGTTAAGCTGACTTGTATGATTTATGGTTCTTCAGAGAAATTCTTACATCTGGATAAAATATATACCATTCAGTTCCTTTTACTTTGTGTTTGGAAAACAAAAAACAAAATGGAAGCCAAAACTAGAAGAGCCGTCTTCAAAACATTAATTTGTGTTGCCATATATTTGTTTGTCCTCCTCACCAAGAATGGTACTAAAGTGAAGAATACTGAGCATTTCTCAAGTGACTTAAGTATATTTTGCATTTGTCTTATTTTTCAAGCCATTACTCAGCTGCATGCCACCATCCTAAGTGTACTACTACAGTCATGAGATGAAACTTAGAGCAAGGAGAGCTTGTATAACTCAAGCAGTATTTGCATATTTTACTGTTTGCAAGAAGAGCTATTAAATATTGGGAGTTGCAAGAAACACAAAATCTGGCTAAAAAAAGGGAAAAAAAGAAGAAAAAATAAGCTGTGCCATTCAGGTGCAGCCACGCTGTGCTGAAGTGTGCATGCTGTGCCAGGTCTCAGGTGTAGCATTTAAGTGTTTGTACAGTTTATGTTTTTGATGGTGTTTGGTAACGGCAAAGTCTTTCTTTCCCATGTCAAGGCATATGAAATGCAGGGCTTTTTCTCCTGAACAGCTGATCGCTCAGGAGCCTGAGAGCTGCTCCTGCCTAGCAGGAAAGAGGGCTCTGGTCACACCCGCACTGGCCGTGTTCCCAGCTGTACCTTCTCCCCGGAGAGGCAGCAGAGCAAGCAGGCTCCTGTGAACACCCTGCAAACCTGGCATGCCCTCTGCTGCCCCAGGGGCCCTGCAAGCCGAGGGACCTGCCTTTCTTCTGCTACAAGTCGCCCATCTCTGCCATCCTCAGGAGAGGCTGGTGCTGTGATCCACCTCTGCCTCCAGGGCCCACATGCAGAGGAGAGGAGCTGGAGCAAAGCTCCCATACTTTGAGATGGGGAGAGACTGCAGTATATCCCTGGGAGAGGTGGTTATGTGGAAAGACTGAAATGTGCTTTTGGGCTGAGAGTGTGGGTGAGATGGTAATAGGCCTGACCTGGGATGGGCATGTGGACCTGGCTCAGGTGGTCAGAAAGACCTTGATGCTTCCCACTACAAGCAGGAAGGGTGGCCCCCAAAAGGTGAGGAGCATACAGGACACATGCCCTGGGCAGTGCCACACTCTTCTTGTGGCACAACTACCACACGGAGTATTGACGTGATCTGCATCTTTTGCTCATGCGCCGTAGCCTCATTGGGGTTTAGGGAGTCAATGCAAATATATTGCTCAAAGTTTGATAGATTGTATAGATGTGTACAAACACCTCCTGGGCACAGGGATTTGCCAAAGACTGGAGTGGGACGAAAGGTGCACAAGGGAGAGCAGGCAGCTGGGCAGGCAGCGGGCTCACAGTGCCTGCGCCGCCCACCCTGCTGTCCCACCTGACATCCACAGCCTCATGGGGGTTCTGTGCTGCTTCTGAGGCCTGTGTCTTGGGGAATACAAAGGTCAGGTGAACATAGTGCCTCAAAGAGACATGTATACCAGACTTTTAAAGGAGTTCGATCTTCCATGGGAAACTCTTCTGTCTCTGTGAATCAGAAAAGGCTGAAAAAATACTGAATTAGCAAACAGACATCCGTGACTGTTATCTGAACTGTGGTGTTTTCACTTTATCCTGGTTGTAGTATAGAGAGCAGTTTAAAAGGATGCCTCTTATTCTTCCTGGTTGTAATACTGCATTAACTTTTGGATAGAAATAAATCAAGTGCTAATGCTGCTTTTGTGGAAATACAATATCCATGATTACTGGTAGTTAAGGAAATAATTCACTCTGTTTCAGAAAGTCTTGACTCTGCCTCCATTTACTGCTAGTTGTTAAAGACAAGAGAGACAGTGTAAAATACCTGCATAATAAACTAATGTGTAAAACTTGTGGTTACATTCAGAAGACACATTCAGAATACTCTATGTTCACATCATTAGGTAGCATATTGTAGCTCTATGGTTTGGGTACTGCTAAATTTTCTCACCAATATTCAGTGTTTCAAAAGCTTAATTAGTGTGGAAAACAGAGCTAATTTTTAAACTGCCTTCTGGTACACTTGCAGAAATGTTTCAGAAGTGAAATAAAGCTTTTGAAGGCAGCCTGTGCTGAGCCCCTCAAGGTGGTTTCTTGATGGCTCCTGCCAGACTTCTGCACAGCCAGATCATCTGGTGGATTAAAGCTGGTCTGTAATTAGGCAGTTAACTGTATGGTCTCTGCTATGTGATGGCAGTCATCCAGTAGCAACTTTAACCTTTACAAGGCTTTCTGAACTTTGTTTAAAAAATTCAGGTGTAGAAGCCAAACTGCTAATGCCTTTCTCCCCTTTACCCATGTGCCACTATCATAGACCCCCTTTTACGTACTGAGAGTTTCTTCTTCAGTACCTTTCAGTATGTTCAAGATGATCTCTCTGAGATGGCGTCATCCACACAGATCTTCATGAGAATTCCCACGAGCAAGGAATACTGAAAACGGGTGTAATAAAGACGTAATGGGAAGTTTTCTGTGCGATCTATGTTCTCGGTCCACCAGGAAAGCCATTTAACTCCTCTTTGTTTGATATGACCTGACTCCAGCTATTATGACACTATAATTCTTCAGCCACTGATGTTTCTCTATGCAGTATTTGTTAACAACTTTGCATGGAGATTTTTTCTCTCTTCTTGGCCTCAGTCATTAAATATACTGGAAGTGCTAATGGAGGAAGCTCCATGTAAATATTAGTTGGAAAAGAGGGAAGAAGAAGGTGAATTTTATGAATAGATGAAACAGCAGTCTCTGGTTTGAAATACATTCTGCAGCTCTCTTCAGGGCTGCATTGTTTGGGCTTCCTGCACAGAAGTGGTGAGTGCTTGGACCAAGTCTTGTTGAGGAGAGCTCTCCCTATCCCTTGGTGTAAGCATAACTGTGTGAAATGTAGATTTAATTTGTCCCATAACAACATTGATAAATTGCTAGTTGTGTAAATTCTAATTCTTCTTTAATGGTATATTCTATTGTAATAGCAAGTAATCAATCCCTCTAAAATAACTTGGATTCACAGAATTTTTTAGGTTGGAAAGGACCTTTTAAGATCATCAAGTCCAAACATTAAACTAACTCTACCAAACTAAGTCCATCACTAAACCAACTCTCTAAGTCCCACATCTACACATCTTTTAAATACCACCACGAATGGGGACTCAACCACTTCCCTGGGCAGCCTATTTCAGTGCCTGACCAACCCTTCAGTGAAGAAATTTTTTTTAATACGCCATCTAAACCTCTTCTGCTGCAACTTTAGGCTATGAGGCCTTTTCCTCTTGTTCCTCCTGTTACTTGGGAAAGAGACCTATCCCCCACCTGGCTATAACCTCCTTTCAGGTACTTGTAGAGAGCAGTAAGATCTCCAGTAATCATTTAAGCTACAAGACTAAATGTAAGAGTAATGTAAGATGTAAGAGTATAAGAGATGTAGATTTCTTTTATACTGACGCATTAATTTTTGTGCCTTCATGGTATTAATTCAGTGGTATTGGAGAAATATCCTTCTCCATGTGTGTGTGGCCAGATCCAAATGGCAAATGTGCAATACGGCCTGGGATCCCTCACACAAGAGTAGGGTAGAGACTTTTGCTAAAAAGTCTCAAAGAGACATGAAATCTGTGGGGGAGTAATACAGAAGCATAAGCAAAGGAGCCAGGTTTACAGAAGACAGTCTTTAGCAGATGACTTGAAAAACTGGCTTTGGTAACTGCTGGAACCAGCTGTTAAAACACAAAGAATATGCTGGATTTGTTGAGGTAGCTTTTCTCTTTTAAAGGTTGTTTCTATGTATTGCAGGCTTTTCTGTGTGAATGTGAATAATTGTATTATATACTACACTTGCAATATTAACTATGGATAAACAGTGATAAATGTGTGAGAAAAGCAAGAGAAGTGGTGAGACGCATTGCATAATATATCAATTTCAGGTTTTGCAGATAGTAAATGTGTATAAAATTAAAGGTTTAACTTAAGGTTTAGCTACTTGTCAGTTAAAGTTCTGCCATATCCCCCATAACAGGAGACAGGAAAATCATGTTGGATTGTTTCCTTGAAGAAAACTTATGGAAAATCTTTTTAGTAGAAATCTCCATTCCACGAATTACTCTTTGCTTATTACATCTTGGTAATAAAAGAAGAACATGTTCACAAGTTGATTAGGTAGTTCTTATTGTTGAAATGGTGTTTTCAATAAAAAATGACCTTTTCTCCCATTTATTGGGAAACCAGCCTTAAGACACATTAAACTGAAGCTTTTGTGCTGGTGCTGAAAAGATGAACTTCAGTTTGTTTGCTCTCTACAACCTTTATTACAGACAGCTGGCTGCTTGATAAGATTTAGGGGAGGGGAAGGGTGTCTCATATTTTGGTTCAGTCTTCCTGGTCTTTGAGTCTCTGCTTCATATTATTAAGTCAGCTTTACAAACCCTTTGCTCTGCCTAAATTCTGTGCATAAAGAAGGATGGATATGAAGGGTTTTTCATGTAAGTGATTGTCCCCTGAAGATTATGTAGCAGTCTTATAAGCATACTTACATGGAGTACTGCATCAGTGTTATCTTTAGACGTTGAATACAATGATTTTATTTTAATTAAGTTACTGTAGAGAACATAACTTGCTATTTTCAAATTTGATTCTTATCTCCATTATAGTTCTATTACTAGTTACTGTTTTCTAAGAATGGCATTTTTATATTAAATAGACTTCTGGCTCCTTTCTGAATCTTTCTTATCCTGCTAAAAAACACTGGGAGTACAAACAAGTATCTATGTTGGCGTTTGAAAGCAGGAGAAAGAAATTATGGAAATTAGGTGCTATTTGAGAAATGCTTTCACCTGCTGTCTTTTATATTTCTTCTTTTCTGCTCAGTGATGTGCTTTTCAGAGGAGAATTTTTATGTTTGTCTAACATTGCTTTATGTGTTATTTATTGATAACGGTCATGTTAAGGAGTTCTCTCAGAATATTGGCTTTTGCCATAAACCGTTTAATATTTCGTATTTTCCTATAGCATTTGAAAGTACTTAAGCATCTGTTTTTTTCTATAAATCACTTTTTGTATGAAAGTGAAAATGGCACTCTTGGTGAAGATTTTAGCTTTGTATTTTTTCAATCAGTAACTTTTCACTAATCAGTCATCCACATGTGAACTGGTCATGTAGATCCCCACTCTGAGGTCAGCGTAGAGAAAAAAAGCCTATCTAGGATGTGGTAAAGATCATCCTAATGTTAGTGCCAAAAATACAACAGAAGTGGTTTTTTCTTTCCACTGACAATAAAACTCATCTAAAAGTTGCCATTCTCTAGACATTTAAAGTGACATTTCTATCAACCATTCTCTCAGCTGTGGAAAGTGCTCAGAGATACAGAGTTTGATAGCATTGCTTACTGGCAGTCTGTAATGCCTCTGTGTGTTCAAGTTAATTGCTGTGTGGTTTTTAAGTTCTTTTGAAAAAGAAATTGTAGATTTGGGGAAAAGAAGAATTGGCTTTTAGATGGGTGATAATTTTTAAACAGTAGCTGTGCCTTATGGCTTGACACATAGGGATGCTGAGATAGCACAGTGAGAAAGAGAGAGGGATTTGTGGGAACAGGGCAGGTGAAGATAGTCAGGTGCTGAGTAAAAGCTATTTATCAAGTGTTTTACTGCACAAAGAATTCAGTTTATTCTGTAGGTAGTTACCATGTAACTTTTTTTGTTGTGATTCATCATAAGCAGTGCCTGTACCGTGCCGCTGCAAGGGACATGAGGTAGAGAATGACTTCTGTTCTGGTGCAGAAGACTAGAAGAGGTCCATAATTTTTCACACAACTTTTCATGAGGCTTTGTCCAGGATCTTAATGATGTTGCACTTTACCTAAGATTTTATGGAATACCTCTGTCTCCAGTTTCAAAGAAATACAATAGATTTGGAGAAAGCTTTTCTTTTGTGCCCTAATTGCTTGATGACCTGACAGAAGAATGAAACTTTTCTGCTACTGTCAATGGTATACAAGCTTCCTGGGGTTATAAAAGACAAGGGTTTTTTGTTTAATCTGACAAAGTCTCAAATGAAATAAACTACTTATATTTTTTTTTAAAGAAAGTCTGTTTAAATTTGGTTGTGTGCTGATAAAATCTCCAAGAAGACAGAGAAAAAATTTTTATTTAAGAGGTAATTCTGTTATTTATGTATTGAAAAAACAGGCATAATACCTCCACAGTTAAATGTTTTAAAATCAATAAAGGGGCAAATGGACCACAAACTATTAACTATCTATACTTTTCTATCATATTAAGTTATCCACATATATATAATATAAAGGTAGGCTGGAATTTGAGCTGTACATCTCACTGTGTTAAGGTAAGAAAATTGTTTTCAATACAGTATAATGAGCCACAGTATCTCAAAGGTAGAAAAAAACTTTTTCTCTGAGAGGCTGATTTTTTTGTGGTGTTTGAGATGGCTTTTTTTTTTTAAAACAGGGAAATTTATCAGATTAGCTCTCACATAAAACATTGAATTTATGTGACGGTATCACTACAGATACTACCATCCCAAAAACTAAATCTAGGCAAATTTTGACAGAAACATGACTTAATTTCAAAGCATTTCCCTACTTGAAGTATGTTTTAATTCTAGAAACTATTAATGTCATGCAAGGTCTATGGTAAAAACTATTGCGCTTTTTAGTTATGCCTTAAAAAAGAAAAACAGCAAAGAAAAGTTTTCATCCAAGTAATTCCAGTGTACAAACAGGAGCTATTAATGTTTATATGCAGTGTCCTGTCACAAACTACATGAAAACTACGGAGACCCATACTTATTAATCGTGTTTGTCACCTCTTAGGGCATCATTTGAAGATTTTAGGGTGGCTTTCAACTTTCACAATATGGATATAGAAGTTATATATAGTGTCATTGAACTGTGTGAAGCAGTCTGATAGTAGTCTATTTTAACTCTGAGGAAAAAATATAACACTTAGAAGATAGTTTTTCCCTTAAAATGTAAAGACTAAAGGAGAATAAGAGTAGAAAAATACCTCAATTTACCCTTAATTTATTCAGATATGTGATTCCGTGAATGGGTAGGATAATTTGGTTATTTAGGTGAATTTCTGACTTTATGCAAATAAAGATTCAATGAGGCAGAAAATGAAAGTTCCACACTAAATAGAAGCTGCTCTTTTTACTCACAGTTAACTGATTGGAACAAGTGGAAATTAAAAGCAAGCCTGGAATTTACTGACCCACTGATAAGATGCCTCAATTCACGTAGCACAAGGGTAGGAGAAAAATTCATCAGGTTCAGGAAATAATATGCAAGGGTGCTGGTACCAGACAAAGAAAGATCAGTTTTCAGTGTGTGTGAACTTCATCAGGAGTATCTCACAGACTCACAACTCTGTTTGAGATAGAGATAGATAGATAGATAGATAGATAGATAGATAGATAGATAGATAGATAGATAGATAGATAGATAGATAGACAGACACACATATATGCATTTATAGTATGTATATTGTAGTTTATATTTTACACATAACTTTTTCAAAAGCACATTCATTTCCTGATGGTAGATTAATCTATGAACTTTCTTTTGATCTTGTAGTTCTTAACAAAAAGAAAGGTTCTTAACATTACATTTCTGGCTCCTTTAAGGTTTACAAGAAGTTGTAAGCTCCATAGTTGAATTCTGTGTGCATGATGAACCATGTGAGGAAGCACATCTTTTTTACTTGGTTGTTGCAGCAGAAGTACTAAAGTCATAGTTAAATACTCCAGTATCTCTAGTGTGCAAATGCATTTTAAAAGTTAGTTATGATCTGCTGAGACTATTTTTTAATTTATACATTTTATGATTATGTAAGTGCACCTCCAGAGAGGGGCTTTAAAATTAATATTATTTGGGCTGTTCAGTCACATTTTTCATAGACTTCATTTTTCTCTGTCTTCTTTGTAGTATAATTTCCCTCAAGTAATTATATAACTTGGCAGACTAACCTTCATCTAGTCTCTGCTGATCTCTCTCAAGCTAGAAGCAGATTCATAGATAGACAGTGAAATTTCTGTTTGATGGCAAAAGTCTCAGTTGAAGTCCTAACAAAGGATTCTATAATCTGCACTAAAACCCAGACTTTCAAAATACTTGTCTGTGTCTTACTTCTTAGTAGGGACACTAGCAAACTGCTAGTGAGAGAACAGATTTTTTAAAGAAGGTAATCATTTCACTTCCACACTTCCCCTCACCATTTTAAATTAACACGTTTTACACTGTAGAGGTAGAAATAAAGTTGAAGGCTACAGAATTTGAAGCGGTAGAGTTTTGTTTCTTGGTTTGTTTTAAGTTTGCTTTGTTGGTAATGCATCTGTATTTACAAGGATGCCAGATGAGATTATGAGAGTACAGAATTCAGCTGAAAAAATTATAAAGTTTTTTGTTGTAACTTCAGGTATACAGTTGCAACTGGCATAACCAAAAAAAGAGTGCTCTAGTTAAGAGTTCCAACAATATTTATTTCTTTCATAGATATCTTTATGATTCTTTGTGACAGAAATTTAAACATTGCCTGTCAGCAGTTAACATCAGCAAAACATATGGTTTGTTTAAATTGGATTTGTTCTTATTTTAGTAGTGTTTTTGTACTGTTAATTACAGACAATTGCTTCTTTCCCGTCAGAAGGAGATTACCACCAACCAACGAGGCTTATTTTGTGGTGTTTCTTTTTCCCTTTAATGATGAGATTTGCCAGTTATACATTACTACTAGCAGCAACTGGCAGGGATATCACCTATCACTGAGTTTTATGAACTTTTACCTGTTACTTGTGTGTTTAAAAATATAATAATAAAAATTTATCTTCCCCTCCCCCATGCTTGTATCTAACTTTCACCTAATAGAGAAGGGAGGTTTAACAGACAAGGGGCACTTATAACATATGTAGTTTATAAAATAATGAATAAGGGCTGGGAGGAATATTTTTGGTTCTATTCATATGCATTTCTAATACTCTCTTAGAAACCATGCTTCAGACAACTATCAAATCTGCTCTAGCTTTTCTAAGGTGGTAAGTAGAGAGGAGACACACTGCAATTAAAGAAAATAATTGTGGAATCTACTTGATGTAAAGCAGTGCAATAGTTTCCCTCTCTTAACACACATCACCTGAGAGGTCTCGTCCTTCCAGAGCTCTCTCTTAGAGCTTTTTCTCTGATGTGCAGACTTGAGGCCCTGGTAAATGTTTGATGATTGTGCTCTGCTTTCTGTTGTATTCAGTAGAACTTTTCAAGGAAATAGAATATAATCCCTGTGAGTTTTCAGGGAAATAGCATTTTGATGTTGATGGGTAGAAATTTTATCTGACCTAAATTTTTGGAAGTGACTAATGCTTTGGGGAATTGCATTTTCTAATGCTTCAGCTGAGGTTATGTAAGGAGACCTCGTATAGGAGATGAGAGCTAACAATTGGGGAATTGACAAATCTTAAGTGATCTAAATTGGTTATCTGAATATTCATGCCTTTAAAATATATGGAATGCAGTTTATTATCTCAAATTGTGTAACATAAATACATTTTTTTCAGTATTGCAAAATCTAGTCAATTATTAGCTAGTGCACAAAGATCTGATAACATGAATTAAGGCAGGATTTTCTTTTTCTGTTCTGATTAAATGGCTGCTCATATCTTTCTGATTAATTTTATGAAAGAGCTGGATTAAATTTTATGGAAAACAGACATTGGGATATGAATAAAAATGTAAATGCATAGAGGTTAGAAAAATAAAAAGTAGGGCTCTTGTGATCTCTGTCACTTTTCCCATCCTGCATAAATATGTATTGTCTTGTTACTGAGACTTGCAGTGCTAAACATATGGCAGAAGGGAGCTGCTGCTGGAAGAAATATTTTCGTTGTTTGATTTTTGTGCAATTTTTTTTTCTTTTTTCAACAGGAGGTCTTCAAATTTTTTGTGGGTTTTTTTTCCCCTGGCTAGTGTAAATTCTTTTCATCAGATTCCATCTGGTCACCTTGGGAAGAAAATGTGAGTAAAGAGATACTGGCTTTGAAAGGGGATAGAGAGAGATGGATGTAAGGTTTCTGTCGTTTCTGATGGAATAACATTTGCAGGCTTAATCCTACACTGACTTAGTGGCTTTGGGTGGTGGTCCCGCAGATGTAAAGCAGCTTTCCTAATTGGGATTGTTGTAGCCCATTTTTCACATTGGTGTTTAGAATTTAAAAGAAATACATGCCAAGAGAAGCTGTGTTCTCTTACATAGATTAAACAGTCAGGAATCACACTTCTTTAAAGGTGGACCAAAGTCTTCAAACATTCCTGCATTATTTTGCATATGCTGTATAAAGTGTATAAATCT
Source organism: Empidonax traillii (assembly GCF_003031625.1). Taxonomy (NCBI): domain Eukaryota; kingdom Metazoa; phylum Chordata; class Aves; order Passeriformes; family Tyrannidae; genus Empidonax; species Empidonax traillii. The sequence continues at coordinate 789,339 of NW_020955400.1, read as the reverse complement.
GTTCTTAGAAAAACGTATATCAATGCTGAAAGGCAAATATCTATTTGTCTTCTAACTAGGCACTCTATGTGTATCTTCAAAGCAGGTGGCATTCTTCATCAATGAAATGTAAAAAAAAAATGGCTATCACTTATAGAAGAGATTTAGCCAATGAAGCAAGTTGTTCTTAAGTTATTTACGTCTTTTTACATATTGTTGAGAAGGCTGGAGTTTAGCGAAAAAAAATGTAAATATAATCATCAGAATTAAGGCTTGGTTATTTAGAGAGCTAGAAATGTGTACTTCGTCTCCAAACCCTTCAGTGGGTTTTGTATTTGGTAGCTTTAGAAGTGCTGCTATACTATAACTGAAGTTAATTTGTTGTATGTAAGAATTGACAATGTTTTTAAGTATGTTGTAAAAGAAACTTCTAAAAACCAGATGTTGATTACATTTGATGAAATTTAATTTGATTGAAGTTTACAACCAGAAGGACTATGTATTTTAAGGGTCATCTTTTGATACTTGGCATATCCATATCCCATTTTAAAAACTAGCTTTAGCAGTGAGGACAAGATTTCATAACGTATGGGATGCCTAAAGATGCAGTGAATGCCTGGCAGGAATTTAGAGTCAGATGCATTTGAATATTACTGGTTGGTGACACAGCTCCTGAAACTCAGCATGAAGGGAACAGTCTATGTAAAGATGCAGCCACCTAACAGTTTGACTATACTCTGACGGTAGGCACTCTGAAAGTTAAGGGAAATTACAACTTTTAAGCCTACTCTGTAACTTAAAAAATCTTCTCATTGTCTCACACACTGAAAATTGTTTTGCACCTTTATGTAAGACTTAATGGCAGATGATAGCAGAGAGAAAAATCTGGATAAAAAAGACAGATACAAATATTCTATGAACAGAACTCTCCCTGCTAGGCAAAAGAGAAGGGATGCCACAACAGATGGTATTTTTGCAAATTTGGTTTACATTAAGAAGCTTTTAAATCTGAAAGGTGAGTGCAAAATTCAGCTGTAAAATAGGAAGCCTCAAAGCTAGCTGTTAGGATTTACCCTGTAAAGTGATTTCTTGCTGTTGAATGCTGCATTCAGTACAATAGCTGGATATATCCTTGCTTCACGCTGTTCTGTTGTCACTTTTTTCCTAAGTAAATTTGTGTGAAGACCTAAAGAAATATTTCCCTCTTCTTGAATTTTTTGCTCCTTGTAGCAACCTTCCCATACCTAAAGGAGGGCTATAAGAAAACTGGAGACTGACTTTTCACAAGGGCATGTAGTGATAAGACAAGGAGGGATGGCTTTAAAATGAAACAGGGTAGGTTTAGGTAAGATATTCAGAAGAAATTCTTTACTGTGATGGTAAAGCACTGGAACAGGTTGCCCAGAGAAGCTGTGAATGCCTCATCCTTGAAGTGTTCAGAGCCAGGTTTGATGGGACTCTTGAGCAACTTGGTCTAGTGGATGCCTATGGCAGGAGGCTTGGAACTGGATGATCTTTAAGGTACCAAATCACTCTATGATTCTATTATTCCCCATGCAAAATTCCATAACAATGCTTATGAACATGAGATTCTTCTCTAAACATGCCTGGGGAGAAGGGAAGGAAGTTAACGTTATTAATTTATTCAACCCATCAGCCTCACTGATCTCGTAGGATTTAGAAGTCTTCTGCATTATTAGTTCACTTTTATGACCACCGAAGTAATTATTTCTTGTTCCTCAAGTCAGCATAAGAAAGGTTCTTGTTACTCTTGTGGTTACTCTTGAGTATACAGTCAGCTAGTTTGGGGAATTAAAGTCAGCAACATCAGTGTAAGTTGTATATACTCTTTTTAGTTCTTCCATGCTATTGTGTGAAAACAGCCCTGCATACTTGAAAGCCTCTCTTTTGGCTGCTCAATACTAAGAGCTATATCCAAGTTTGAACTGGAGAAGGCATAGCATGGAAACTAGCACATCTCATAGTAGATTCTGATGGCCTGATGGATTCTTTGATCAGGGCTATCAAGGGATGCACCTTGCAGGATTTAATTCAGTTCACTGTGTTCAAAGAAACTCTACATATATGTGTACAGAAATGTCCTGAAGTAATATTCATTTGATTACCTTCAGTGATAAGATATTGCTAATTTGTTGCAAGTATTACACTAAAGCACATATAAAAGCCCTGGTTAAAAATACCTTTTCAGTTAAGTTCTTGTTTTGAAGTGACACTGAGATGTTCATAACTACTTTGAATCTTTTTTATGTCCATAGAACGAATGGAACAGCATAATATATGAAGAAAGCTTTACAGTTACACCAAACATCCATTTGTGAAAGAAAATACACACATATGTTTTTACTGATATTAAAATTATTCTTTCCTTGCATCATGCAATTGTTTAGATCTTTGGCTTGTATGAAAAGTGCTAGTAGCATTACATTATTCTCAATCCTGAGTTCATAGTTTTCTCCTGTGTGATGTGAGCCATGGAATGCATAGTCCAAGCTGCAGTAGCCTCCTTTATAATATGACAACTACTGATCCTGTGAAAGGGCTGTGTCATGCTGCACTGTGTATGTACATTATTTCTCAAAGAGAATCACCATTCAGAATAATTAATCATAATTAGCAAAAGAGCTGGTAAAAGGTCAAAATACTGACTGATTTTTTTTTCATTCACATCAATATCAATTACTTATTGTGCAGTCAGAAAAAAAAATCTTTTTTTAGAATGCATGCTTTTGTAGCTTGGATGCAGCTGTAAAAGAAATTTAAATGCAACTGCTACAGCTGGTTATTCAGGCCTGTATGTTGCTAGGGTCTTTTTTTAGTTCCCTAGGAGTATATTCCCGTCAGTGCCAGTGACATATATCAGCACCACAGACTGAAATACAGAAATGAAAATAGAATTTGAGACCAGCTCATGTTTGTTAAAAGCACTGAAAGAGATGTCCTTAGCAATAAACAAGAAAATAAGAGGGAACAGCATGACAGGATTTTTTTTATATCCCTCAAACATACACAAATGCTATAAAGCTACACAAATGGAAATAATAAAGGGAATGATTTTACCCCTAGGCTTGACTCCAATAACTGATAAAAAGTAAGAGGAGGAACAAATTTGATCTGATTACCTGTGCACTGAGGACTGAGGAGCTGGAGAAAAGTTTATGATTGATTTAACATTAGGATACATTAGGAAATCAAGCTCAATGCGAGACTGTTCCAACATGATGCTGTACACTGGTTATCCATGTAGATAAGAACCAACCAACTGAAGGCACATTTGAAAGTAAGAACTAGATGATTTGTACTTAATGGGTCAGAGCACTCTGAAAATGTTAAATCACCTTAGTGCTACTTTAGTAGCCATTCTGCTTGAAGGACAGAGATATAACAAAAGTAAATAAACCAACAAAATTCTTTCTTCTCTTGAAAAGTTAATGAAAATGGATCTTAAACTTTGACTCTTTCCTCTTTACATATCTTTTTTTTTGTTGTTTTTTTGTAAACAAAGATAAATCATTTCTGACATAAAAGATTTATTCCTGACTTTAACACCAATATTTTATGCATCATTTACATGCTGTACACCAGATGTTGTAAATACAAGCTTTGATAACTTGGAAGCATAGGTTTTTGAATGCAAATATATCAATGTGCTGGCTACTGAAACTCAGGAGGGAGTACTACTGGGACATATCACAAATGATTGAATCAAAGCAGAGAACACAATGAATTGCTCCTTAAGTAACTGCAAGTCATGTAAGGAAAGGGAAATATTATTGAAAGGCCTCAATTTGTAACAGGCATGCTAGAAATTGTGTACAAACAACATTTTGTACAACTGATAGAAATGTTAACCTCTATAATTTTTTAAGCTAGTGAAGTTCTGTAAAATACCCTTTTGAAGTCACAGTATTTTAGAAAGGAGGGAAAAAGATATAAATAGGAAAATGCAGGACAAAAAAAATCAAATAAGGCCTTGAGTAACATATACTTGGAGATAACATTTCAATGTCAATGAATCAAAACAATTTAACATCTAAATTAGAGCTTCTGAAAAAGGTTTAAATACAGAGGACCTAAGCAAAGCATTTCTCTGTACATGAATGCCACATTACAAGTTTGGCCATTAGAATTTCTTTTATCAGTATTTATCTTTAAAGCTGGTAGAGGTGACAAGTGCCTCCCTATTTTTCCCTCTCCTTCCTAGTATCTCTTTCAGCTGAATTATTTTAATAATGATATTTTTATTTTGTTTTCCCCTCATGGAAGGTCTGAAATGAGATTTCTGAAATACATCCCATTTCTATTCCCAATATTTCAATATCAAAATGTAACAATATAGCAATATTTTTTGTATATATCATGAGATATTTTAAAAATATATATATTTAACAAAAAGGAAAAAAAAAAGAGCAAATTAGGAAGAGTTTATCCAGTTTCCTTTCTCTGTTTCTTCCAGTTTCCTTTCTCTAAAGGAACGCAGGTAGCTAAAAAGTTTACGACAAGCTCTTAGAAAACCTAGTGAGATTGGAGGAAGTCATGTACTCATCACCTTCACATATTTTCTCTCCTTATATATTCATCTGACTAAGTTATTTGAAAACTTAGAAACCATGAGGACAAGATTTGAGATAGGAAGATGTGGAAATGGCCATAGCAATAATTAATTGTGAGTCCTCTTGACTGGAGAACAGATGCAAACTCAAATGCCATTGTTTGAAGTGCTTGTGACCCCCTAGAAAATGACTTCAGTGATTTTTTTCGTTACTGCAGAAGAGTAATCATGTCTTACTTCTGCTCTCTGTTCCAAAGTGCTGCATCATTCTAGAGTGCTCTGCTGAGGGGATACTTCCCCAGCATCCTGGATGTTGTGTTTTAATAAGAAGGTATGTAAAGAATGCTCTTATTGTTTTCCTGACGATTCCTTACACATTAAGGTTGCTGAGATGGTTTCTAGAAGATTATTAAAACAAATTGTTTAAAGGCAGCAGATCGGAGTCACCAGGGCTAGACAGACTAACAGAATTTAGATGCAAAGCATGAAGCCACCTTTACGGTTGCTTTATTTTGCCTTAGCAGCCAATATGCCCTTGACTAGATCAGGTCTAACCATCTACTACAAATTCTTATACTTGCTGCTTCAGTGGTTTTTGTTGAAGATACTGGCTTCTACTATATGAGTCAGCAGTGTTTTATCAATTTTTGTATCATGCCTCAGGAGTATTACCACTTACACTTTAATATGACTTTGCTTGTCAATTCAAATCTTGTGGTGTTTTTTTCAATTTTAAACTCTTGTGTTGCTATAACTTATAGGGCTCCATGAAAATTCATAAAACTATGACTCAGTTCTTAGATAAACAGTTTAGGAAGATGTGGCTTTTTGTTCTTGCAATGAGCTGATTTATTTTGCAGGCTTTATTTAAAGTTGTAATATTGAGGAAAGTCTAAATACAAGTTGAGAATTTCACATTTGAATCCCAATGGGCATCTCAATGCGAAAATTCTCCTGTAGAGGCTCTCCTGTAAAGGTTTAATTCTTGTTCCTGATATGCCCTACAAAATTCTTTTTATATTCATGTACTGAAATAACACCTTGTTTAAGCCTACTTACGTGGGAAATTATACCTTTTGATATCCACTGATACCTAATTTTTTGTTTCAGCACCTCCTAATACCCATCAAAAAAGTTCTGTTTCCCAGTATGTGCACAGCCTGAAATCATGACTCCTTAATACAGCCTTTGGTGTAGAATTTTGCAGGCAATGCACCATGAGAATTTGGAGAATTTGCACCACTCTTCTCAGCTTTGTATGGCCTTTTTGGAAATTACTTGCCTCCTCTTTATTTGGAAGTTCCTTGAGTGAAGACAATAAACCTTCTTCCAAGTCACCCTACTCCAAGTAGATACCCTAAACTGGTCATCAAGTGACTGGCATGAAGCCTGCAGTGAGTTCCTGGCATAAATTGCTTTGTGAATGGTGGGCTGATATTTGCTAACAGCATCTTCCTGTGTAGAAAAGAATGTGTATTTCATTGCCTTTGGCTCTTCATAGTTATGCTGTGCTATGCCACAGACCACTTAGAACTTTAGCAACAAAGCAGTTTTTTGTTATTTGTATGAAAGGACAATGTATTTTATTAAAATAAGCAATATTGCTTATTTTGTATCCTTTTAAATTTGAAAGTTGTGCACACGTTTGGTTTTTTTTTAAATTGTTAAGACACATTTGTAAGGTATCACATAAAAAAAAAATCTTTACAGGTATCGACTATTAGCGTATTATGATGTAAAGCTGCAAGTATTGTAGTAGGATTAGTATTGCCTGTGCATTGGGAGTACCTAACTACTATTTTTTGTTTGGTGTTGGGACTTCTGCTTTGATTTTTGGAGATTCTTCTATGTGAAATATGGTTGCAATACACCATGGTTCTTCTTGTGTTTCCTTAGCAAACCTTGCTGTCATTAACCAGGAAATTGCAGAGCAAACCCAGCTATTACCTTTATCGAGGGTTTTAGCTCCCAGACAGGACAATGCAAACCAGAATCATGCTGAATGAACACTAAATCCACAAAGCATGCTGATCATTGGGTATGCTGCTGAATAGTAGCTTTCAGCATGCTTGAAACATTTTCAATATGTTCCAACATATTATGAGTAATAGCGATGTGGTAAGGGTTTAGGGGGTTTTTGTTGTTATCTTACCCAGCGTTTTATCAGCCCTATTCTTTTGTTTCCCTATTTTCTCGTCTGTAGCTCTCTATCTGTACATATGCAAGTTACTTGGTACACTTCTTTCTATCCCTCTTGCCACCAAGGTACTTGGTACCATCTCCAAAATGATACTGCAGATGGTAACTGGTGGGTTAAAATTTTTATCAGCTGTAAAAGCATAGCTTAATCAGGAGGTTTACTGTGAAGTATTTACCATCATAGGGTGGATTCAAAACATCTGCATTTGGAAAATAGTATTTGCAAAATATGCTGCTAGTATACTGACAGAGAATTTGTACACCTCAGATGTTGGGTATTGCAGTCTGTCATGCATAAGCTGACACAAAAATGAAAAGCAGAAGGAGTTCCAAGGATTTAATTTATAGTATATGATAGAGTTATAAAATTGTAATCTTGTTTTATGTGTTTAGTTTTCTCTAAACTGAAGTTTATGGGGTAAAAAAATATAATGAATCCCTATATATCCCTTTCCTTTATTCCAAATTTATTACTTTAAAAATCTTCAGCGAGAAGCTGTTTATCTCAGCTCTGTGCATTATGACATATAGGACTCATGTGGCTTCATTTATTTAACCTAGAATGTTTGTGAAGGAAACACCATTTGCAACTGTGGGTATTCAGAAACATAGTGTGACAATATGAGAGCCGGATATCTTCCTTATTGTATGGTCTTGATTTTTCAATATTTTTACTCTTTCATGAATACAGTAAACATGAAGGTAAAAATTGTAGAAATTGAGTATAATTTTTTAAAAAACATCAAAGTGGGGAAATGAAATAACATGTTTTTGTATCTGTGTATATATAAATGTCTGCACACACTAATTTATTAAATAGCAAGTTTCAATATATATAATGTTCTTAATATTTACAGGTTATAATTTCAGTGGAGCTTCCTGATAATAAAGTCTTAGAGTTGTGTAGGTTTTCTTCTGTGGACATGTGCCCTTTGCCGTTCCACAAACTGCATTTTGCATTCAAATAATAGAGTCTGGAGCATATTAATACTGTATAGAAGCTAGATAAAACAAGGGAGCTGCAATACATTGCAATACATTGCTGCGTTACCTGCGTTACATTTATTGTTCCAGGAGTAGAGCTGAGGGAATTAATAAGCTGGTCTGTAGTTTTATATAGGGCAGGTGGCAGAGGTAACAGACTTGAGCTGTAGGAAAGGGAAATT